>NC_061513.1:229261902-229281224 GCF_022539505.1 Lolium rigidum | reverse complement strand
AGATCGATCGTTTAGGCAAGGTCCCTTCTTGGCAACCGATCGCTCGAGCGAGCGAATCTTGTCGGCGCGGAGCGCTCGCGCGGACGAGCGAAGGCAATTCCTTTTTCGTCGCGTCACGCGTGTCACGCTCGTTTCTATTTTTGGTAACCGATCGACTTTCCCTTTTCGGCCCGTCGTTTTCGAATTATTTCGAATCGATTTGGGGTTCGCCTCCTTCCGCCCGTTATCCTCTCTCCCCTGTTCTCGTCTCATTCAGCCCTGACGGAGAGGGCGACGGCGACGGCGACGGCGGAATCGACGCTCCGGTTCCTCGTGGCTAGTGCGCGACCTAGATTTCTCCTGCCGTCGCTTCACTAGCAAGCTCCAGTCGAGTTCGGCGCTGTAAGGTTAGTATTCCAACTGGATCTAGTGGGGAGATCTAGGTCTCGCCGGCCGGTTTGTTTGTCCGGCGAGGGATTGTTTTCCACCGTGGATTTATTTTTCTGATGGGTTTTTTGTTTGTCTGGCGATGGATTGTTCCGGCGAGGGTTTGTCTTTTTGGGTGGATTTTGTTCTCCGCCTAGGTTCCTGATTCGTTCCTCGGTTCACAAACCTCTGTTATCTGGGTCTCGTCGGCCGGTATTGTTTTGTGCGGCGAGGGATTGTTCCACCTTGGATTATTTTTTCTGATGGGATTTTTGGTTTTGTCCGGCGAGGGATTGTTCCGGCGAGGGTTTTTTTTTGGGTGTGTTTTGTTCTTCGCCTAGGTTCCTGCTTCGTACCTCGTTTTTTCTCAAATCTCTGTTATGGGATCGGCTGTAAATTGCGTTTTCACTTATTTCAATGTTCATTGTAGTCCGATTTTTGGCCTGTTGCACCGCTTTTTGTCCACAATTTCTATGGTAATTGTAGCAGGAGAAAGCAGAGATCATGCGACTTGTTTTTCTAGGTGTTCACAAATCCCTGTTATGGGGTTTGTTTTACCAACCCACTTACTCACTCTTCATCAACTAGTATCTCAACGTTTAACCAATATATACATTCTGAAGTTACCAACCTCTTTTTTTCCCTGTTATGGTAATTGATTTTACTAAGAGTTTCTCATTATCATGGCATCTGTTTTTGTATTGCAGCGTTGTTGTTTCAATGGCGGGCAGCAAGAAACAAGGTGGTGATCATCTAGGTGTTCGCAAAATGCCCAATGCTAGTGAGCGCGCTAGGAATCGGGCGTCTCCTCTTCCTGTTGTCAGGTTATATGAACATCTAAGTTCTGATCAGAAGAACTCGATTGGGAATATGGATCTTGGTTCAATGCTTGACATCAAGTGCCATGTTCTTCACAATCCATTGATAAGCTGGCTCGCTCCTTTGTATGATAGTCATTCCCGAGAGTTTATCATTCAAGGGCGTGGTAGAATCCCTCTCAATGCTGATTCCATTTACCGTACACTCGGTCTTCCGCGGGGGATATTCCTGTTGTGTATGCAATGGATTCTGTCATAGAGGCTCGTCTAGGTCCTTTGTTATTTCCTGGCCATAGCAGCACGCCGAAGATTACTCGGTGTGTTCACAATGCCGTCAGAGATGACTCGGTATGATGACATTTTCAAGCAAGTTTGGATGATGTATCTTGTTTGTACTTTGCTTGCACCAACAACGTCTAACAAAGTCAGCAACGTGATGTTATCCTATACTGGTATATGTGTTATCCTCTAGTTTTTTAAAAAATCATTCAATTTTTTTATCAATATATGTGAACAATCATTTTTTACGCGGTGTTTACATTATTTTTTTGTAGGACAACATTAGCAATGTCAGGAACATGAACCTTTGTCAGTTTGTGTGCGACAGATTGCATGATGAGCTTTGTACTGGGAAGCCTTCGGAGGCTGCCTGTTCCATATTCGATTCATCGTATGTTGACTCTTTGGATATTAGCTCTCTTAACCTTGACCTTCCAGATGGTAGATTTGTTGCTAATATATGGTCAAAGAAAGATGTTGATACTGTGCTTGACGCTGACTTGAAAAGGGATGGATCTGGTTATGGGAATCTCGAGGTTAGTTAATCTTTTTTGTGTTTCTCATGTTATGACATGAACTTTTGTGGTCGATTTTGTGCAAGCTGATGCATTTTTTGTTTTTATCTTGTCACTAATATCAGTTGAAGCCACACCTTGCTATAAATTTCAACTTGTTTGGAGGTGCAGCTAGCTTTGAAAGATGGGTTGAAACCAATACTGCACCTAACTGCCCGAAAAATGTATGATACAGTGATAAGTTTTTAATTTTTAGTTTTTTGTTTTTCAATTTTGTATGGTACCATTACATTTTTTTAGTATATCTCTTTTTTTAAAATGAATTTTAACCTTTTTCATTTTTTGTGTGTTGTTTTTTGATGTAGCGTAAAGACAAGGTTTCTAGATTAATGGGTGAGTTTGCGTCTGGTCTCACTGGGTCTAATGAGTAAGCTTGTGCAAGGTTTGATCGAGGTTGATGATGACGAAGTTGTGTATACTGCAAAATCTGATAAGACATTACGCTCTCAAATCGTTGCCTCTCGTTCATCGCATGATGGAGGTGCTGCAAACACAACCTCTCCTATTGCGCAATCAACTTATGATCGTCCCGATAAGATTGTAGGGAAATCACCAATACGCCGTCTCAAGAATGTGCCTTGCAACCAAAGTGCCGATGCTACGGATGTTGGGGGGATGTGCCTTGCAAGCGGATTGCTGATGTTACGGATGTCGGAGGGGATGTCCTTTGCAACCGGAGTGCTGATGCTACGGATGTCGGAGGTGCTATTACTCGCTGATCCATTGAATGTTGTTGATTCCGTTTCATCACCTGTCTCCGAGCAAACTAATGTTCTGGCCGAGGCCCGTGTTGTTGAGCAAACTCGTGTTACCGTGTCTGCTCGCAAAAGCCGCTTGTGGTGCCAAAGCGCCATGTCAAACTCGATAAGGTACTCGTTGTCAACTTCAGTGACAATATGTCCGACGGCGAGAGTTATCATTCCGACAATGACAAGTGATTATGTTGATGAAGCCGTTGCTCGATCGCTTTGTTATTCAAAGCGGACGTCATGTGGATGTAGGTGAGCATGGTGATACCGTGTTGTCGGAATGTGCAGGAGTGCCAAGCCGGACAACTCTTTCCGGTGTTGCGACAGCTTGTTCCCGGTGTTTCTCCTGAATCGGTTTCCACCAAGGTGTACCCATGGATATTGATTGTGCCGTTGCGGAACCATCCGATGCTGATGCTCTAGTACGTTTTATGGAAACTGATATCACTCGTTGCATCGGCAGATAATAGGATTGTGTTTCGTGGTCTTGAAAATCTTGCGGACAACTGCTGCTATGCATATTGATGGTGTTGTTGATGAGCGAGATTTAGATATTGGGAAGCAAGTTTTATCCGAAACAAATGAAGCCGATCTTCTTCGTGCCAAAGATGCCAGTGCTTGATGGTGTTGTCATTTCGTCGGTACGAAGTCGCGAAGTTCTGAGTTCTAGCCTTGAGGTTGCTGTAATGAATGAAGGCAATGTGAAAGGATTATCCGATGGTTATGATGTTGTCGGTGAGACAATCAACGAAGTCGTGAATGATTTGAAAAGGAGTAGGTGTGCTCTCGATGCCTTCGAAGCGAAACGTACTTGTGTTGTACGCGAGGATAGTTCTGTTAATCCTGTACAGAATGAACCGTCATCTGCTCCTAAGAAGAAGCCCAATGTGAGAGGCAGAAGGTATTTTTGATCGACCCCGTTTGAAGTTACTTACCAATGTATTTCATGTGTAGCTATCAACATTTATGTCGTTTCATTTTCTTACATTTTTTCGCTGTAAATGTATTCATGTCTTTTTCTTTTTTGCTCTTTTTTTGTATTTCGTGTAATTTTACCAAATACCATCTCATGAACTTACCAATGCCTTTTTCTGGTAGTTATCAAAACGCTCGGTTGTATTGCATGACATAGTATGTTTTTATACTTCACTCGTTTTTGTAGTTTTTTCTAATAATTTTAAGTTTTTTTGCTTTTTCACGAGCAAGTCTGTTTATAAAAGTCAGGTTGCTACAAGATCTTCACCACGACGAGCTCCTAGAGGTACTTCTTCAGGTGTTGCTGATAACGTTGCAGTTAAATCAAAAGTGTATACTTTGAAAGACCGTCTTGAAGGCTCAACAAAAATTCAAGCTGCTGGAACATCTACCGTAGTTGAAACTCGGTAGTCGGATTTTATCAGAGGTTGTTTCTGATGGGGTTGTTTTTAAGGATGCTGTTTTCTCTTCCAAGTCTACAAGTGAAACTGTTCCAACAGGAAAAGAATATGCACATGAGGATCCAGTTCAAGTTAGCTTTGCAACTGGTAGCCAGATTTCAGCGATTGGTGGTTCCGATGTGGTTGTCCCTTCTAAGTCTACAAGTGAAATTGTTCAAACGAAAAAGAATCTCCACACGAGGAACCACTTGAAGTTAGCTTTGCAACCGGTACCCAGGTTTCAGCAGAGGTTGGTTCTGATGTGGTTGTTCCTTTTAAGTCTTCAATTGAAATCGTCCCAACAGGACAAGAATCTGCACATGAGGAACCAGTTGAAGTTAGCTTTGCACCTCAAGATTCTGGTACCAGTGTTACAAATCAGATGGCTGATCCTGTTGGCGATGTTGACCATCATGCATCTGCTTCTACTCGGAACAACCGTTGTTGTTGCTCGTGATGCTCGAACAAAATGCAACAGACTTCTCCACAAGGTATTTGCTCTCTCGTTTTTTCGTTGTATCGGTTTATGTTTTTTGTATTCATTGTTTTTTCATTCTTTCATTGTTTGTTTGACTTAGTATGAAACATTTTTTTAATCAGATCAAACTGTTACTGTTGTTAAGAGAGCTAAATTTGTTGCTGCTGATGGCAAGCTGAGTCTCACTCCTGGCATCCCTATAGATCTGTCTGCTTATCATGTGTCTGTTGTAAATACATCTGCGTCTGATAAAAGCGCTTCTCCATCTGGTAATATGATTTTTTGTTTTGTGCTCTTTTTTGATTGCTTTTTTTTTGTCACGCTTCTGCTCACAATATCATTGTTTTTGCGCAGAGGCATTAGGAAATGCTGATGGTCATGATTCTACCATTTCTGCCGATGTTGTTAAAGAATCGAAATCGCAAATGTGTCATCTATCCCTCCTACTCGGTTAGATCACTTTTTCTATCTTTTTGTGTTTTATTTTTACAGTTTTTACTTTCTTTTTATTTTCATGTTCTTTCTGTTTTTCACTCAACCTTTTTTTACTTATTACATGTTTTCTGTGCATGTCTTGTTCCATCAATTCATCTACGCTCGTTCCGCGTATTATCTCCCACTTGTAATCTATATATGCGGAATGCGTACCATCAGGGCAAGTAAATGCAAGTATCCGTAATACGTTTTCAAGGAACAAGAGAGGGAGGAAGAAGAAGAATTAATTGCTATTTTTACAAAACCTGCCTTTTTTATGTATCATTGGGGTGTGGCGAAGTGATGGTGCTGTTGAGTTGGTCGATGTATTAACTTTTTATTTTATTTTATATGGGTGAACAATATCCCGTATGAACGCTATGTAATTTTATCCCCGTTTATATGTAATGGATGATTTTACCTTTTTTGTTATGAATAATATCGATCCGTGTGAGTGAGTACTGTTTGTTTTTTCTTCCCTATCTCTTTTGTTTTTTTTGGACCTTTTTCTTTTTTCTTTTTATACCTTCATTTTTGTTTTTTATTTGTGGCTACATGTGCGGTGATGTTTATTTTTGTCAATGAAGACGGAGGTGCAACTGACTTTCAAGAACATTGTTTTGATGACTCGTAGACGGATTGCATCCTGTAATTGCCACCGAAATCAGCAATAATGAAGCTGGTATGTCCTACTCTATCTTAGTAGTTAAGTTTTTCATATAGAATATCATGTCCTTGTTTTTTTACATTTTGTTCACTTTCTAATTATCCTTTTTTTGATTTTCTCAGATGATTTGGAGGTCCTTTATATTACTCCAGCTTTGCCAGTGCCTGTTCATAATTTACCTGTTGCCAGTAGAACTCCAAGGACCAGGCTACGCATGGAAAGGGTCGTTCTTCCTTCGAAGTTCATGCTACCTCCATACAATCGAGTAACTTGCACCGATGAGCAAGAATTATTGTACCAGCAAGTTATAAAGCACAACAGCGACTCTCAACACTCTAAAATAAAACAGTATGTCATGTTTCTCATGTATACGCAATGGTGTTCTTTTTAGATAATTCATTACTTTTTTAGCAACTTAGTTTGATCATGTATTCCTTTTTCTTGCAGATCAAGGTTTTTGATGATTGACCCTATGTGGGTTTCCACCGGTGACTTAGCTAGTAGCGTTATGCCTTCGGAGAACTCGTCAACAACGGTTGCCGAAATTGGAATTGCTCGTTCTTCGAGTTGATCTGTCCGAAGAAGAAGATAATTTTCCCATGGATAGTAACTGTTTATTTGCTTGAAAGAAGATTTAATTCAAGAATACCGCAGTAAACATTTCGGGATGGATGATAAGTATAAACTTAGTCACCAAAATCTGGTAAACTTTTTTCTGTGTTTTTATGTTTTTTCGATTTGTGTTACTTGTGAACATTTTATTTTTTAATGTTTCTCCGAATCCTTTGTTTTTTATCTTTTCTTTTTTTTGTTTTGTTTCAGTTGTGTTTTGGTGTCCTTCGAATCTTGGAACAGTAAAAGAAGCCATGTGGTCATTGGTATTCACTGTTCTTGAATTTTGAGAAAAAAAGGTTTGAAGTTCTTGATTCGCGCGTGGTCCCGATGATGAATCGCTCATTAATCATTCTAGTGATCTAGTCGATGCTATCAAGTGCATGTATCGTATAAATTACTCCAGTTCATCAAAACAGATTGATGACTATGAGTTGGTTTTCATTGAAGCTCCTAAGCAAAATAACAAGTATGTTCTCTTCTTTTTCTATCTAACTTATGCTTTGTTCACTGTTGGACATTTCTTTGTATTTGATAGCTCACATATCTTTTTTCTGTATCTTTTTTTTTTGAAGCATTGATTGTGGTTATTTTATGCTCAAGTTCCTTGAACTTTGGAATGGCCGTGTTGTACCTGCTATCACTTATGATCAGATACCAGCACTTAGGAAGGTCCTAACATGGAATTGGTTAAACCACCCTCCGAACAAGTTGCGGAATTGGAGGTACCTGTTGGAAAGCAACGCTCCGTGAGGTATGAACTACCGGATGCAACTCAAATAAACTACCACTTACAAGCATAAATAATCTACTTTCTCTTTTTTACTTGCAATCTGATTTAATTAGCATTTTTTCTTATTCTTTTTTGGCTTGGTAATTTGTAACACTAACCGTTGGTAAATATATGTTTTAGCGGTTGGTAAGGGGGGTTGGGGGGTGGGGCAGGTTGGTAGTTTGTTACGAGCTAAAATGTCATTTTGTCTTTTTTTGTTTTGTTTGTAACTTAATTTATTTTGCTGTTCGTGGAATTATCAAAAGGCTGGTAAACAATATGCTAAGAAGTTGATAAACACAGGGAAGAGCGGTTGATAACTTTCTATAATTCGACCTCGTCAGGGGTGTTTTATGGGGGGATGGTGTTGATAAGTTCATGTTCTTTTTTTCGCAGCTGTTTTGATGGGCGATCGGGTTGATATTTTTTCATGTTTTTACATTTGATAAACAACCGCTTCGAGGGTTGATACATAACTCGGTCGGGCGTTGATAAGTTCATTTTTCTTTTTTGATAGACGACCGGGTTGATAATCATCAAGGATAGTTTTCATAATTTATGGAACGGAAAAATAATTATCCAAATTGTAGTATTACAAGTTCGAACGACAAACACAAGCATGACCATTACACAAATGATTGTACTCCTTCTTTCATTGCATACTTCCATCATTCTTTTCGCTCATCCTTCTTGCTTTGTTATGGGTTCCCTTCTTCTTTTTGGGAATCCATTCCCGGTATGCTCTTGCCAACACTGTGTATTTTTTTTACATGGGATAAATTTAGTAAATGGTAATAACTTTTTTAATAGTTTCTTTTTGTACTTCGTGTATATTTTCCGTAAGTCAAGACAAGTACCTTGTCTCTGTCCGGGCACATTGGTCTTTTGTGTCCAGCAACCCGCAAAGTCCACACAATCTTGGTGCAGCCTTTTTCTTTAGTTTTGCAGCAGATTTCTCATGGAAATTCATAGGTCTTTCACCTAGGTTGAACCCTCGGATTTCCCGACCGTGGTGGATCCTTATAAGGGCGATGCTCATCTTCATTTTTTTCTTGGTCACTTGAATTTTTCTCCTCGTGGTGTATCTGTTCATTGTTCTGTCCATGATTGTTGTCTTCTCTATCTTCATGACGCATATTGTCGATATCTTGTTGAACTGGGTCATCAACCTTTTTTCTCTTACGTGTGACTTTTTCTTTCGTCCGGAGGCGTTCAATTGCATCTTTGCATATAGCTTTCTTCAACTCAAGCAACTCCTTCAAGAAACAAGTCGTATGACCTATCATCCGTGCGTACAGTAGATAGTATGTGTGATATTTTGCTCATTTCAATTGCGTGTCTAACGAGCCAAGTGTGTGTTCTCGTGATGTCGTGTTGCTTCTTCTCTCCGTCAATCGCGCTACCTCTATTCCACCTGCAGTAGTCCATCTAGGGTTGATGAAACTGACCGGAAGCTCAGCCAAACCAATATGACTAGCCACCCTCGTGACATGGCAGCACCGTATTCCATCGCGAGCCATCTTAGAGCACGAGCACTTGTACACATCGTCATCGGAGGAAACACTAACCACATATGTTAATCTGGGAACTCGCATTCCTATAGTTAGCCACCCTAATCACTCAGATAATCTTTTCTCTTCCACAACTTCAACGTTGTAAGCAAGTACACTTCCTTAGCTCTTCAACAAACTTGCCGTATATTGGGTCCGTGTAAATTTTCATTGCTTCCCTTTCAACAGGATTGAATCCCCAATTCACGTACTCCTTGAACTCACTTTTCTCTCTTAGGCGATCTAGGCTCGGACTGTTTTTTTTCTTGTATTATGATATACTCCTTGAAGAATGTTGCAATCGAGTCCTTCCTTTTTACATAGTGTTTGAATAAGGAGTTTGTGCTCTCACTTCTCCCCGTCGATGAAGTGAATGGGAAGAATCTCTCTTTGAAATATGTTGGGACCCACTGAGCTCGATGTCATATATCCTCGTCCGTGTGTGGCTCTCCCAAAGCATTGTAGCGCTCCAGTAGGATCATGCCAGCTATTTTCGAATTCCTCCGGAGTAAATGAGTTCCTTATAACCGCTCTTAGTTCTTCCTTCGGAGTCCCTCTTACTCGCGAAGAATAGGGACAACTTGTCATCCAGGTTCTTGCCGATGTGAAAGTTGCGTAAACGGTGCACCGTGTAAGGTAATGCTTTCGATATTGCAATCCTCATTGCAACGTCTTGGTCTCGTTATTATAGTTTCGGGTGCTTGTTGTCCATAGCAGACAGGAATTCCTCAAACAACTCACTTGAAAGTGTCTCGCTCTCTCATCCTCGAGCAATCCTACTCCAAACACGACCGTTTTGCCATAGTTATCAACCCCTAATATTGGAGCAAATGGCATCCCATACTCGGTTGGTTGAAAATGTTGTATCAAATGATACAAATTGACCAAACTTTGAGTAGTTTGCCCTCCCTATCTGGTCTGTCCAAAATATACTTTTCACTCTATTATCGCCGTCAACATCAAGTGAATGTCTCGAATCCGTGCATCTTTTCACGTGCTTCCTTGAATAGTAGCAACAACTCTTCAATGTCCCCTGTTCTTAATTTTCTTTCTTTCTTTTGCTAGCTCGTTCTCTAGGTTTTTTGTATCAAATGGAACTGCCCTCGAAGCTTCCCCTTGTTTTCCTGAATATTTTCATTATGTTCCCGGGTGGAACTCTTGTTTCTTGTAGGATGTGGATCGAGTCTTGTCCGATGCGTACATTGACCTCGTGACACTTCATGAACCTTACTATCCACTCTGACGGAGCTAGGCTGTGGTTGTGTTCTAGTCTCACGTTACTTATTGACCACTTTCCTCTGTATTCCTTCACAAACATTCTGACTTTGCATTTTGTCTGCACAATCCTGGAAGTCCGTCTCTGTCTGAGTGCACTGTCAACGTATGTATCATCACGGCACCTGTTGCATGAGAATGTCTGTCTTGTTATTTCATTGGTTTTTCTAGACTCGTAGGAGGTGTCCCTTTTTATTGCAAATCCAACCCTTCTTGCGTACACTGCAAAGAAGAAGAATGCATCATCTTTTGAATCGAATTCCATCCCAACCGTGGGAGTAGATGCCTCCGATATCTCTTGCATTGTTGGATACTTCTTGTTTGCAAACATTCTCGTCCATTTCAAGCTCTTCAGCAGTCGGTATCTCTCGGATTCAGCACCGACTCAAGAGTTTCTTCATATTTTTCATCTTCTTTGTTCCCATGCTCATCACCATTTGAATAATCAGCATTGTCACCTGGCATGCATTCTCACTCAAGCAAATGATGCACCATCCGCATGCAATTCGGGATGTTGCTATCAAGATATCCTTCGTTGTCTTCGTTCTCGAATTTGAGCTCCTGGTTTTCACATAGATGCATCATGGTTTTCGGGGTATCAGCTATGGTGTTTTGATATTGTCTCCCAAATAAACTCAATGTTTTTACTTTATTTTTTGTTTGTAAATTATGTTACGTGAAGCAATTTGACATGTTACCTCATTTAAATCGAAGTCCTTGCATTTTTGTTTGCTCGCCCTTGTGATGTTTGATGACGTATGTCCTTCCGCTTCCGAGTTTTGCTTGTGCATGTAAAAACTTTCTTCAATCGCTTGTAGCTCTGCCAAGCTTTCGAGCTCAGCTCTCTCTTTCCTTCTCTGAAGAAATGCCTGTAATGTGTAACAAATACTTTTATTAGTTTTTCTTTTTTGAGCATATGAACAAATCCCATCTCTATAGTCTGCAGAGGTTCATTACCTGTGCAAATTTATCTACCATGCTCCAGCACCGTATCGGTGTCTTCCATGTCATAGAACCAAATATACTTTCTGCAGCAGCTTATTCCATCATCCCGTTGTGTTTTTCCCGACTCATTCGCATTTGTTGTATCCATCCGCAAAAGAAATTATTGTTGTATCAGTAGTTACTCTTTCTGTTTTTACATTTGTTAGTCATAGTCACATGTTTATGTATATGAGTTTAAATCAATTTTTTTTTCATATCTGCCTTTTTCAGATAATGGAGGATTTAACTTTTTTGTGTGCAAGTCAATAAGAGTATGTGGAGCTATGGACAAAGAATTATGGACAGATGATACACAGTGTTACCATTTTTGTTCTACGTGTGCTGTGTAACTTTTAGTACACAGGAGGATGTTAACAGAGTTTTTCTTAATTCTGTCTCTTTTTTTATTTTTTTCTCTTTTGATCTGTGTAAAGTGGTCAATGTTCTGTAAGTTTCTCTATGTGATGTACATTGTACGTTTTTCCCCATGTAATATTCTACTATGCTGAACCTTTTCTATATTTTTTCTATTATGGTAAATGAAGGTAATGTACATATGATTTTCTAGGTTTTCTAGATGAAAAATGCATGTGCTAAGTTGAATTAAGTACTAACCTTTCCTTTTATACCGTATGCTGGTGGGTGAATTTCCTATCTCAGATCAAGGACTCATCCCGTAAACCACTTGGATGATTTTGTCTATAACCTGAGCACCTCTAAATCTTCTCTCTAGAAGTTCTTCGTGAAATTTGTATTTTTCGACCGTGGGGGGTAGAAGTTCTTTTCGTGGTCGGGTTTAAGAAAAGGATGATGGTCAGATTTCGTCCGTCCGGTGCACTTGCTCCATTGCTTTTTGATGTGCACCAAGTGGAAGCTTTTTTGTTTGGTTGAGGAGAGAGATGGTGGCGATGGTTGGTGGCTGAGGAGATGGATCTGTCCCCGATCGGATCCCGGGGAAGAAGGAGTTTATCTCTTTCTTTTTTTTTCGGTTTTACCGATGAGGTTTTGATTATTGTGTACGTGACCCTGTTTCTTATCTTCCTATATCTTTCATTTCTATCCTTGTGTGTGTACATGTCCACCTGTTCCGTGGGTATTTTTTATACTTTATTTTTTCGAGGGGTTTTTTGTCAATAGGTAGATCCTACCTAACCCGACGAGCTGTCCCTCTTTCCTCTTTCATTCTCTCTTCCTCTCCCGACCATTCTCCGTCAATCTCGTATATTTTCCTCCAAGAAGGCGCTAGGCGTGTACGGAGGAGAAATCATGGGCAGATCCATCTAGGTCGTGTTTTCAGATCTGTTTTTTTTTGTCTTGCCCTTTGTTTCCTGTTCAATTTCTTCATACCTATACGTTTCTTCCAGCTCGTAGGATCGCTGGTTTTCGTACCTCTTTTTCTTTGGCTTTTTCATCTTTTTTGCAGATCCAATGATTTTTTGTTCCGCTTATCTTATGATGATTCGTCTATACTCCCCTGTACCTTTTTCCTGGATGATTTTTTGTTTTCCTCCAGGATTTTTGTTTGGTTTTTCTGCTTCATATTGCTTTTTTTCTCTCAAGCATTTCTTTTATTCGAATGACCGAAATATCAATTGTGTTAATCAAGGTACACCAACTTCTTTGTTTTTTGCATGGTATGGAGATTAATCTTTCAAACTAGCAATCCTTCTTCTTATATTTCTTTCTTCCATCTCGCAAGCCATGGATGGGAATGATGCAAAGAACGGTATAACATGATTTTGTTGTGTTTGTCTCTTTTTTCTTTTTTGTGTTTATCTGTTTCGTGTATGTCCCAAATTATATATGTTTTTTGCTTTTCTGGTTGATCATTTTATTAAATTTTTGTGTGCCTAGATCATAGTTGATGTTCATCATCCTGTAATGACTATTCAATGCCATGTGTACAAGGTAGTGTGAAGGTGCTGTCATTTGATGGTTTGTTTGTGTTCATTAATCGGCGTTTTTCCTTTACATATATAATTCTAGATTGGAAATTCGTTCTGAATTTAAGCAAACTTGATTACACTCTGATGGTTAGCTAGATTGGAATTTGCTTCTGAATTACAAGACAATTCGAAGTTAATTTGCCTTACTTTCGAACAAAGCTTGAAATAGTAGTCTGGACTTGATATGCACCATTTTCTCCAGAGACCATAGTTGCATCAGCCCTGACTATCAGCGCCACTCTCTTGGCCATGGGCGCTTGATTCATGGAGCAGATCTTATGGTTCATTTGGTGCTTTTTTAGTGAACCACTCGCTTACGAATTAATATGTGTATGGTTCAACTTACTATCCGCTCGCTTGTGTTTGCTCAAGGACTTTTTTTTTCTTTTTTTCTTTTAAACTCTGTACTTGTATTGGGATCGCCAAATGATCGCCAAAGAGAGTTTGTTAACACACTCGTTGGATCGCTTAAAAGCCTTGAATTATACTCAAATTCAAAATGAGTTGATTTTAAGAAAACACAATTATGCTCCAATCGATGTTGTTAGCTCGATTGGAACTTGGTTCCAACTACGAACAATCCGTAGTTAATTGGTTATTACTTTCGAACAAAGCTCAGTAAGCAATGAGCCATTTTTTGCCGTGAGACCATACCTGCCATCAGCCCCGACTATCGCGCAATCTCGTGGCCATGAGCGCATGATTCATGGGGCAGATCCTATAGTTGGGCTGGTGTGTTGTCTGCCATTTTATGTTTCCACTTTAGATCAACACTTCACTCTCTTCATCATGCAATTTTGTGCCATACATATTATTTAATCATGTAATTTGCAATTATCGTGGCTTTAGGACCAAGCTCTCGCTTCCTAAGTTTCTGGGAGTGACTAGACGTTTGACAGCCTACTCGTAAAAGCTTGTTGCTGATATTGGTCTTGAGCAACTCGCTCTATGTGACCCGTGATTACCTTCCTAGGAGTCTCATCGCTTACCTCGGTAGCTAACTTCGATTCGAAGACTAGGTTGCTCTCTCTACCTAATGGTCCTCCCGTCAAATTCAGTGCCTATTGTATCAACAAAGTTCTCTGCACACCCATCGGAGGTTTGCCGATTGGTAGGAAAGTCGATCCTCATTTAAGGGCAGCTATTGGTGATTTGACCAACCGCAAAGGACATTACCCTACCATTTCCGAGCTGGATAAAATGTTGACAAGTGAATTGGATGGAGACACTTTCAAAATTGTTTTCACTTTGTATGCCATGACCGCTTTTCTCCGTCCTTCTAGCCATGACGCTGTGAGTCCTGACTACTTACACATCGTGGAGAATCCTTCTGTCATATCCTCTTTCGACTTCTCAAGTGTCGTACTCCAGAAGCTCGTTTCTTCCATCGAAGCTTATAATGGAGGTACAACTTCGGTCTTAGGAGGGAACCTCGTTTTGCTTAATGGTACGTAATGTTCATACCATGGTAGAATTCTCCAAAAGGGGGAAAAAGTCTCGTATTTTAACATCTTTTTCTCGCTTTTGTGTTGTCATAGGCCGTGTACTTTGAGTTTCTTGACACCGAGGTGATTCCGCCACACTTGAAGTGCAATGTTCCTCGAATATCAATATGGTCTTCTTCTTTGGTTTCGGAAATCGAGATGCTAGATTGTGTTTGCAAAGCCAAAGCAATATTCGGTAGCTTGCCCGTATGTTTTCCTTTTCCCGTAACTTAGTTTATTTCGTACAAATTTCATTTTTCTCACACAATTATCGTTCAAACATTGTTGTTTTTCTTCTCTTATTCATTCAGATCGAAAGATGTTGCAAGGACCCCTTTTGGAAATTCACTTAATGAAGGTCAAACCATTGAGAGTAATTCATATGAAGACCTTCTACAATTTGTCTTGTCAACAACACCTTTGGAGTCGCATGAAGAGGTATGTATGCTTCTAAGATAATTATAATTCCGTGATAGCACCAACTCGCTTTTGAAGAATTCTACCCTGGTCGTGGATGGTGTTTTTCTCGGGAGGGAGTTGACATGTTCACGTTTTTTTACAGCTTTTGGTACGCGATCGGGTTGATAATTTCACGTTTTTACATTTGATAAATAACTTTTCGTGGGATTGATACATAACTGGTCGTGGGGTTGATAAATACACTTTTTTCGACAGAGCAAAGCATGTGGTTGATAAATTGACGTTATTACACTTGATAAAATAACTTATATGGCGTGCTTGATACATAACTCAGGCAGGTGGTTCTTAAATACACCTTTTTTCACAGTGTAAGCTATCGGGTTGATAAGTCCACCCTTTTACAGTTGATAAATAACTGATCGTGGGGTTGATACATACCTGCTCAGGTGGTTGATAAACACACTTTATTTTTTGCCAGGGTAGGCTACTGGGTTGATAAATTCACCTATCTACATTTGATAAATAACTGATCGATGGGTTCATACATAACTGGGTCAAAGGGTTGATAAATACACTTTTTCTAAGTCTCGTTGTTCAATAGTTCTTTTTTATTAACGTGTTCTTTTTGTTTTTTATTTTTGTTTTGTTCATAAAGGTTAAGGCACAAGTCTCTTTGTTAATAAGCAAAATGCGTAAAGACATAATGGACTCCATACAACCAGTAATTGTCAAGAATGTCATGAGGTTTCTTAGGATGACTTCACTTAGTTCATGCTTGTTGAATACTGATGAGAAGCATAAATGTCAGAGTGGACCTGTGTGTTTCAAAGTACCTTCGCATGGTTCTACTGTTTGCCAAAGTCCATTAGTTCAGCTCGGACACTATGTGTATTCCCTGGCATGCAAGCAAGATTAAAAATTTCTGATCCTCTCGACTATGTCCGATGTGGACCGTGAAATAGACCATGTCCGCAATGATGGTTGCTTGTTACCAGCTTCCCGACGATGATACGCTTGAGAGATTGAATAAAGAAGCTATGAAGGATGGTCAGGTTCTCGATATCTTGTCCATTATTTCTGCTATGGAATCTCTTCAATACCCAAGCGATCTAGGTGAACTCACCCGTAACTTTGAGTTGTTGGAGCAGATGATCCCGCCCAAGCCTCGACCTGGTCTCAGCGTTTATGATTCTCGCATCACCAGGAGTTGACAAGCTTCAAGCATGTTATAGATCAAGCTGCAGAAGAGAGGAAACTTATGGATGCAAGGGAATTGCAGCCACAACTCGTTGTCCGAAAAGTTCACTTCTCCGTCGATTTGGACAAGGTGTCGCAGCTTCAGGAGACCCAATGGCGCAGTGGTACTTTTGCAATGAAATTTTATCCTCGAACAAAAGAAATGCAATGATTTCAAGCAATGATTTTGGTCCTGAATCTTCTTGCTTGATAAAGAGGCCAAGGATGTTTGGAATTAAAGAAGAAGTCGCAGCTCGGAGCATTGATCCCGCTGGTATAGATAATACAAAGGAAACTCGTTTTAATGATGGAGAGACACCCTTTATATCTCCCATCAATCGTAACATGTCGCACGTACATGTTCAAGCTCCCGAGACATCGTATTCATGGGATGAAAGTGAGTTTGACAAGGAGTTATTAAGAACAACACTTCAAGCAGTAGGCCGAGCACGAATCGAAGCTACGTTCGACGCAGCTTTCCAAGTTATGAAAATCAAGCATTCAATGTTACAGTAGATCAGCCCAAACAAGGTCATATCGTAGTTCAATTCTACACTGGTTGAACAAGATGTTTTCAAGGACATTGTGCACGTAGTCCCCAAACCGCAAAAGCAAAGACGTAAGTTGATCTCCCATTGATCAATTTTTTTATCGGCAGTACTTGTTTCTTATACTGTCCATCCTTTTTTTATGTGTTTGTGTTCACTGTCTTTTATTTTTTGTTTTTGTGTTTCGTTGTTTCTTTTTTGGCAGCGTCAATATTGTGCGAATGGGTAGTACTTGGGCCGAGCACCGTGTTTTTGCTCTTAGTATGCAAGTGTATGGTAATGTGAACAAATACGTTATCAACATGTTGGGGAAAGCTGTCATTGTTGAGGATACTGAGAAGCGTTCACTGAAACTTTTACCTGAAGACCATTGGAAACGATTTTTCATCCCTTTTGATGAATCTGTAAGCTTCTTTTCTTTTTCATCTCTCTCTCTCTCTATATATATATGCTTGTGATACATATAGGTTGGACTTTTGTTTCATAAACCTGTATTGATGTTTTTCATTATCAATACGTAGGCTCTGTTTGGAAAACCTTATGAGAACCCTGGAACCCTGTCTAGACTCATATCACATGAAATGATTGGTTTTAAGCTCGATTCAATGGATCTGGTATGTTTTTTATAAACTTTTATATGTGTTCTGAAATAATTGCTTTATAACCCTCTTTTTATTTTTGCCTTATTGTTTTTCAGCAGCTTTTGAAACTTTTTATCTATCGATGTTGTTTTTTATCTTCTCACACTTATTATTTGTCCTTTCCTTGTTATGCCTTTTTTTTATCGTAGGTGCATGTTCCGTTGTTCACATCTCGGGTTCTACTACTTTCTTCTTATCAACTTTAGGTTAAAGTTGTTTGAAGTGTTATACCCTAACACAAAATTCAATCTTGTGTCTGAGCACGTCGAGGTTGCAATTAAGAATTTTAAAATGGGATTCAATTTATCGTACAAGCACTCATTGATCAAAGTTGATGGCATGCAAACAATTTACAGGAGTGTATGTTCTTCTGACAAAGAGTATGTCACAAGTTTCCTATATCTCGTTTTCACATGTCCTTTTTGATTAAAAGTTATCGTGAGTATTGTTATGTAGTTACCATTGGTTTTGATAGTATGTTACCAGTGTCATTCATTATATAGTTATCAATGGGTGGGGGAGGCCATTGGTTTTGATAGTATGTTACCTGTGTCATTCATTTGTATAGTTACCAATGGGTAGGGGGAGGCCATTGTTGATTGTGTCGTTACGAGGGCTTTTCTTTCCTTTTCTTTTATGTATCCTAATGCTATACAAGTTCTACCGTAACTTTTTATCCTTTCTCTTTTATGTATTTTTTTCAGCTGTGATAGTGGTGTGTTCGTCATGGAATTAATAAGAAATCGAAGGGAGGAAACAAACTCTGTTTTGAACCAAGTATGTCTTTCTCTTTTTTCGTTAATTACTTATCATATGTGTTTTTTCATTTCCTTTTTCATTTCTTTTTTGTTACCGATGAATGAAATATATTTGTTAAAATGTTTATTTAATATATGTATTCTTTATTGTCTTTTTTAGAACCATGCAAAACCATTGCGCGAAAGTCTTACTTACTATATGGTTGCTCATCCTTTCAATGAGAAGATGCCACCGGAAACAAAAGAAATCCTTAGGAAGCATGTACGTTTTTTCACATTTTTGATTTATCTTTTTTCCTGAATTTTTTAATCTTGTTTATTGATCAATTTATTGATCAGTATTTATTTTTCTTTTTTTTTTGCCATGCATTTCATGATACAGGGAATCCCATTTGACCACCAGGTTTGTATTTCTTAAATCTATTTTTTATATGGCTTTTTTTCCCATATCATTTTGTTTTTGTGGTTTGTTTTTGCACACAACTGACTGTACTTCTTTTTTTTCAGACACCAGGTTACTATCCCTGGATGCACGAGCAAAACAAGCTTGTTAATGGTGAATATCACATAGTCCTTTTTGTCATATCTTCATTTTGCACGAGCAAAACAAGCTTGTTAATGGCTGTCTTTTTTTTTGAATGCAGATGATACTGACTCCATTGAAGAAATGCTTATTTTCTGATCCTTTTCCATGTTTTATGAGTGTCCGATTTTGCTGTGAAGAGGAGATGAGATGCGACCGATAAGATGTAGTGTAGACAATTTTTTTTTGTCAATCATTTTATGTTTCTTCTTCTTTTTTAAATTAATTGACTAGTTATTCTTCTAGTTTTTTGTGGAAGTGTAATGACTTTTAAATGTGGACATATCCATCCGGGGTTGGAATGTGAGTGAGAACCTTGTGTTTGTCAAATAATAATCGCAACTTATTCCTCTTATTTCATTCTTTTTTTGGGGGTTCGCACTGTGTTTGGCCCATCGTGGCCCACTAATTAAACTCCTTTTTATCTAGTCTTTTTTTGTTACTGGGCCGTCTCTTCAGGTCCAGTCCAGTAAACAACTTCTATAAGTATTCCTGGTCTGGAACCGACGGAGCCCCCACATCTACAGTTTCCGCATTTACAGTTCATCTCGCCCGAGAAGTGGGAGGGGCGGTTCAGAGCAAGCGGATAGAACGGTGGTGTAAGTTCAATCTCGAATCCTCCGCCGTCATCTCTCTTTTCGATCTATATTTCT
>NC_061513.1:229223166-229261802 GCF_022539505.1 Lolium rigidum | reverse complement strand
TCGATCTTTGATGATGTAGCCCCGCCTATCGTCGACACTACACCATGGCCAAGGAGTCCCCCAAGTGGACCAACAAGCGCAACCCCGCCTATCATCGACGCTACACCATGGCCAAGGAGTCCCCCAAGTGGACCAACAACACAAACCCCCGCCATATATGTCAAGGTGAACTCCTTCCTCTCGACACTCGACCTCGTCAATACCTTGGATGGAATGCTACCTCATGTCGGCGTGTTACATGTCATTAGGTACAAGAGTCATCGAGGAATCGGAGGGAAGGAACTCCCATGGTGCAAGGAAGAGAGAAGAAGAAGAAGGAAAGAAGAGAAGAAGGAAGATGAAGAAGAGGCGGGAGGAAGAGGCCCAGCCTGGCCGGTCCAGGACCCGGTCGACCGGACCCACAACCGGGACATCCGGTCCCAGGCCCGGTCAACCGGGCGCCCAACCGGATTCCCCGCCTCGTACCGGAAGGCGACCGGAAACTTCGCAAGTTCCCGGTTGGCGCCCGGCCGACCGGACCCAGGACCGGTCCACCCGGTCACAGGCCCGGTCTGACCGGATCCCAAACCGGATTGCACGGGTTCGACTCGACCGGAACGGCCCGAGTCGGTCCACCACTTACCTGTTCGACCCAAGCTGCCTTGTATGCCTATATAAGCACTTAGGTCACCCCCT
The DNA here is from genome assembly GCF_022539505.1 of Lolium rigidum. Lineage (NCBI taxonomy): Eukaryota > Viridiplantae > Streptophyta > Magnoliopsida > Poales > Poaceae > Lolium > Lolium rigidum. Next base: position 229,261,127 of record NC_061513.1, on the reverse strand, counting down.
AAGCTCCTTAGACAAGATTTAGGCTTAGAGATGACTTTGAGCTTTGTCTCCCTAGGGTTTCATCCCCTTTGTATCCAAGGCAACCCTTGATGGATGTATGGATTTGTGAGTGTGAGATTCTAGTGCTACCCACTCTCTCTCCCACTCCTTGATTCATCTCCCTCACCGATCTCTCACTCCGGGATTCTACCCCGCGTCTCTCCCGGGTTGATTCTACTGGCGTGGTCCATCGAGCCACGAGGGTAAGTATCGATTGTATCGGGTTGGTGTGCGTGCGTGAGTTCTTCGTGTTCTTCGTGTTCATCGTGTTCTTCGCGCTCTCCCTCTCTTTCCCTCCTTGGATTTCGGGTCAACCGCAAGATCGGGCCACAAACGGGGTCTTAGACCTCATCATATGGTATCAGCAGCTCTTGGTTACCGCGGATTTGACCCTCCACCCACCCGATTTTGTTCCTAGAAAATTTTCCAAAAAATCCCCAAAAATAGCCCCAAATTGCCTCTTGACCGATCTGTGATTTGGTTGCGTTTTGAGTGGTTTTGGTCCATGGATTTGGTGTTGGAGTGCTTGATCTACTATCTCCCCAACTTTTAGCCCCCAATTCCATCATTTCCCTTTGTTTTGGTCGATTTGGCTTGATTTCGCTCAAGAACAGGAGAGAGAAAACCGTGCTCCCGCGAAATCCGGTCGACCGGCGCCAACCGGGCCGTTGATCGGACAGCTCGGCGCCGGGGCCGGTCAACCGGGCGCCGGACCGGGCGCCAACCGGCGCCAACCGGGCCGGAACCCGGTCAACCGGGCTGTAGACCGGGCAGGCCGGTCCAGGGCCTGGTCAACCGGGCGCCAACCGGGCGCCACCTCCACCACCACCTCCGCCAACCACCGCCACCCTCTCCGCCGCCGGCAAGCACCGCCACCCTCCCCAAACCACCGGGAAACATCAACGCGGCCCCATAACCTCCGCCGCAACCGCAAGGGCATCGACACCACCCACCACCGGCTTACCACCGCCACCGCCGCAAAGCTACTTTGACCCATTTCTTCCGCTAACTTGTGTTTGCTTGTTCCGGTTTGAGTGCCTTGTTTGTGAAACTAACCCGCAGCTCCGAAGCAAGCGACGACATCCGAGGCACCCCGGACTTGCAACCGTACTCTTGACACCACCGCCTTCGTCGCAAGTTGTGTGTTCATCACCGCCTAACATCTTAGGTATAACTTGCATTTCCCTTGTAACCCCTCTTCTTTTGCGATCTATCCTATCGAGCATTGCTTATTGAGTGTTGCGAGACATTGCACGTGGCCCCGATTGTGAGGTGTGTGTGTAGTGTGGAGTCAAGCTTCTAAGCAAAACTCGTGTGGCAAGATAGCAAAAGTGAGCTAACGCTAACATAGAGCGTGAAAAAGAAAGAAAAGCAAAAAAAAAGTGTACAAAGTGCCACCATAGATACAAAAGAGTGCAAGTGCCACCATATACAAAAGAGAAAAAGCTTTTAAGCAAAAGAGAGATAAGAGAAGAGTGGCCACGTGTGAATCTTGTTGTCTATTCGTTTGCAACCAAAGCTTTGATCTCTTCTTGTGTTAATGTGACACCGAGCACCCTTGCTTAAGGGCTTCTTACACTTTTCCGCTCATTCCTTGGTCGCACTAACCCCGTTCATCTCGTGTGTGCGTTCCACATCTTTTCCGTGTTTATAGTGATCATCGCTTTGACATTTGAATTTTTGGATTTCACCCACTCTTGACAACATACTTGATCTTGGATTTCGTCTTTTGGCTTTCCACCATACTCACCTAACACCATATTTGCTAGCTTTTGCGTGTGTTTTTGTGTGAGTACCCGATACAATTGTTCTAACTCTCGGTTTTGTTGGATCACCCCAATCTTGTCATACCACGGTAAGGTTGCGAGGTAGTGTTCTTCCACTAACATACACCATATAGATACCATAGTGCTAACATGTATAGCGACGAAGAAGATACGGAGGAGTACACGGAGCACTTCGAGGAGGATTCCTCTTCAAGCACCGCGGATGTGGAGGAACATGTGGAGCTCGACACCGACTATGGCTCCGCGAGCATCACCAACATGACCGACATCGAGGAGCTCTACATCGACAATGGCTCCTCAAGCATGGACGACATGGTGGAGCACCACCTTGAGGACGACATCGACGAGCTCTACATCGACAATGGCTCGTCAAGCATCGACGACATGGTGGAGCAACGCCACGCCTACGACATCGACACCATGGCGGAACCTCACCTCGACTCCACCTTGAGCAACGCCTATTTGGCCAATGGAGCTACATATGAGGATAGAGGACCTCCACGATGGCACCATCATATGGATCATCAAGAGCGTCCTCATCATGATCGTCATCGACACTCGTCTACGAGCTCCACAAGGCGCCACCATGAGAGTGCTTATGCACAAGATCGTCGACTTCAAGTACACCATATGGAGCATCAAGAGCGCCCCCATCATGAGCGTCATCGACACTCTTCTCCAAGCTCCACAAGGCGCCGCAAGCAACATGCCAAGTCGCATGAGCCATCATCTCGGCATGGCAAGGACCGTCATCGACATACGTCACCACATGAGCTTCGCCACCACAAGCCACTTCATCATCCCCATCGACCAACATCTTCCACGAGTCTTCGACGACACCACTCAAGCGATGGTGATGATGCACGAAGACGAGAGCCTCGACATGAAGGCGACAAACACCATGATAGGGTGCCTACCACTCCAAGGATGGCAAGTGCACATCGAGCATACCTTCCTCATAAGGCGACTTCCACCTCTTGTGCCACCACCACAATGGCCTCTACCTCGTCACGTGCCTATGGACTCCGATGCTACAAGTGCAAGCAACAAGGCCACCCTCCACGGGAATGTCCCAATCTCCTATGTGAGGTGTGCAAGGCCAAGGGTCACGTGGCATGGCAATGCACAACGCCAAGTGCCAAGACGCTCTACCTCGACAAGCTCCAAGCACAAGTCCCCAAGATGCCTATTGCGCCCACACTTCAAGATGGAGATCTACAAGGTCAACTCAAGGATGATGTGGATCGGCGCCTCGCTCTCTACGACACTATGGCGCCACCGCTTGAGGATGACTTGGGAGGCGATGGAGTTGAGCATGGTGATCATGGGATTCTCCCTTCACCTATGGAGGCGGATGGAGTTGAGATGGTTGAGCATGGGAATTTCCCTTCAACCAAGGAGGCGCATGGAGATGAGAAAGTCGAGCCTACTCCCCTATGCTTACTTGATAAGTTGGTACCAATCCCATGTGAGCATGAGAGCCACTTAGCCCACTTGCGTGAGAGTGATAGTGAGTTGAGTGACTTCCACCCCATATGTGAGTTTGAGTGCTTCCGTTTGGAGGACATGAGTGATACACAAAGTGAGTTGAGAGAGGTAGATGATAGGTCCATGGAGGACATCGCATTTGCTAACACATTAACCTCTCCCTCGTTTGTGTCTTCTTATGTTGCACTAGGTTCCACGGAGGACGAGTTCCCGCTCATGGAGACGATGTACATGGTGCATGAAGATGATGATATCTCACCATGCTTGCTCCAAGATGGACATGTCGACCACATGGATCCTCCTACTTCCACAACACCTACCTCAAATGAGTCGGCCTACAAAGGTAACAACATAGGTGTTGATGATGCCATGATCCCACTAGTGGACATGATGACTTTTGAGTGCATGCATGATCTCGATGATCCATTTTCTACTTCACATGCTACTTTCATTTTCCCATGCGATACTTTGCTTGTTAACACGGTTGATCATGTGGAAGTGAATGCTTGTGATACCATGACCATGCCATGCTATGAGAGTTTCACTTTTCCCCCGCTTGCTTGCAATGATAATGATCATGATAATACTTGTGTTGTGACACCCTTGATGACCACTTGCTCTTTCCATAGGGTTGTCGACAACAATGATAAATTGTTCCACATGCTTTGCCCTAAATGTTTACACCATTCCATGATCCTTGCATCCAAGATTGTGAACAATTGCTCTTTCTTATGCTTGGTATGCAAGAATGCTTATTTCATTGTCCACGAGATGGCCCCCATAGCCTTCTCACTTTTTGATGATCATGAGTTACCACATGCCATGAATGCACCTTCTTGCCATATGCACCATCGCCATGAATTTCATACTATCTTGATTGACACTAATGGTGATGTGCACAAGACATGGAACATCATGATGGATGATGTGTTCCTCTACCATGCACACACGCTTTTTGTTTTGCTTCTTCCATGTGTAGGTACACGGACGACCGTTTCCACCGCCACGGAACATGAGTTGACGAAACGCGCAATTGAGAGCTACCCCAACAAGGGCCTTACCCATGGGATTCACACCAAAGGGTATGTTCCCAAAAGCCTTCGCCCTCGTGTGTTTTCGACTTGTCTTGTCGAGCTTTCGGTTTGGCCAAATTCCTCGTCACCTCTTTGGCCTCTTATGCAACATAGCTTGACACATCTTGTTGGCACAATGGTTGTTGTATGTCTTGATGCTTTCATCATACACTCCGACAATCTCAAGGACCATGTCATACATGTGAGAGACACCTTATGCATCTTGTGCCACATGTCACACAAAAAGTTGCTCTTCTTTGGATTTCTCGTTTTATCTATGGCATTTGAAATGGATTCTTTGACACTTGAGGATACTCATACTTGGCTCACGCCAACCATACTTTCCCAAGCTAGAAGTTCCCATCTCTTTGCCATTGCACATAACAATTTTGCCCACAATTTTGCCGCCGTTACTTGCCTTTTGATTGGTCCATTTGTGTGGGACAATGCTACACATCACATTTTTGACACTTTACAAAGCAAACCTTTACTTGCACAAACTTTCGCCCCACCAAATTTTGGATACATCGACACTCTTTTGGTTCCCATTTTTACCACATGCCTCTTGGAGAAACGACTTGATGCTTCGTATTTGATTGAGAGCCTCTTGTTCGCCGATCACCAATTTGGCATGCACAAGCTTTCCATTTGCAAGTTGTTTTTCCCCAAGCTCTTCTTCGACCGCGACTTTATCCCTCTACCACAACATGGGACAAGAGTCATGGACTACACCGTTGGTGAGGAGGAACAAGAGTCGAGGAAGACTCTTCCCCAAGGGGGGGAGATGATGTAGCCCCGCCTATCATCGACACTACACCATGGCCAAGGAGTCCCCCAAGTGGACCAAGAAGCGCAACCCCGCCTATCATCGACGCTACACCATGGCCAAGGAGTCCCCCAAGTGGACCAACAACACAAACCCCCGTCATATATGTCAAGGTGAACTCCTTCCTCTCGACACTCGACCTCGTCAATACCTTGGATGGAATGCTACCTCATGTCGGCGTGTTACATGTCATTAGGTACAAGAGTCATCGAGGAATCGGAGGGAAGGAACTCCCATGGTGCAAGGAAGGGAGAAGAAGAAGAAGGAAAGAAGAGAAGAAGGAAGATGAAGAAGAGGCGGGAGGAAGAGGCCCAGCCTGGCCGGTCCAGGACCCGGTCAGACCGGACCCACAACCGGGACATCCGGTCCCAGGCCCGGTCAATCGGGCGCCCAACCGGATTCCCCGCCTCGTACCGGAAGGCGACCGGAAACTTCGCAAGTTCCCGGTTGGCGCCCGGTCGACCGGACCCAGGACCGGACCACCCGGTCACGAGCCCGGTCCGACCGGATCCCAAACCGGATTGCACGGGTTCGACTCGACCGGAACGGCCCGAGTCGGTCCACCACTTACCTGTTCGACCCAAGCTGCCTTGTATGCCTATATAAGCACTTAGGTCACCCCCTTAGCTCCTTAGACAAGATTTAGGCTTAGAGATGACTTTGAGCTTTGTCTCCCTAGGGTTTCATCCCCTTTGTATCCAAGGCAACCCTTGATGGATGTATGGATTTGTGAGTGTGAGATTCTAGTGCTACCCACTCTCTCTCCCACTCCTTGATTCATCTCCCTCACCGATCTCTCACTCCGGGATTCTACCCCGCGTCTCTCCCGGGTTGATTCTATTGGCGTGGTCCATCGAGCCACGAGGGTAAGTATCGATTGTATCGGGTTGGTGTGCGTGCGTGAGTTCTTCGTGTTCTTCGTGTTCTTCGTGTTCATCATGTTCTTCGCGCTCTCCCTCTCTTTCCCTCCTTGGATTTCGGGTCAACCGCAAGATCGGGCCACAAACGGGGTCTTAGACCTCATCATTTGTTCTGATGCATCCTCTCATAGCCGTCAACCTAGACCATTCTTTTCATCAAACAGTGAACATCTCAAGGCTGTACTTTATAAAAGACATGGTATTGCTGCTTTAAGGTCTCGTAGTCGATATGTTGACCAAGAGTACACAGGATTCAATCAAGGCGATTGCCAAATGTCAACGTGTTATTGATGATGCTAATAGAAGTCCTCAATGATTCTATGTAATTTTTTTATTTGGGCACATTAATTGCCTTGTAATTTTCCTAGTTATTTTATTTGTGTATGTAATTGTGTGTATCATTGATATCAGATTTTAGGCTCATGAAATTTAATGCAAGTTGACTAGTCAAACAACCAGGGCCCTATAACAGATTGGGCCGGCCCATTACCGTAGTGTGGGACCCACTTTCATTTTGGGCCGGCTCACTTACTTACTAGGCCGGCCCGTTAACAGGAAAGTGGGACTCACTTGTGCTTTTGGCCCGGCCCACTGTCTTGTTGGGCCGGCCCACTTGCTACATGATGGACCCCACATACTAAATGGGCCGGCCCTTTAAGAGGAAAGTGGGACCCACCTGCGTTCTTGGCCCGGCCCACTAGCGTGTTGGGCCGGCCCACTTGCTATATGGTGGACCCCACATACTCAATGGGCCGGCCCTTTAACAGGAATGTGGGACCCACCTGTGTTTTTGGCCCGGCCCACTTTCTTGTTGGGCTGGCCCACTTGCTATATGGTGGACCCCACATACTAAATGGGCCGGCCCTTTAACTGGAAAGTGGGACCCACCTGTGTTTTTGGCCCGGCCCACTATCTTGTTGGGCCGGCCCACTTGCTATATGGTGGACCCCACATACTAAATGGGCCGGCCCTTTAACAGGAAAGTGGGATCCACCTGTGATTTTGGCCCGGCCCACTGGCTTGTTGGGCCGGCCCATTTGATCTATTGTGGACCCCACGTACTAAATGGGCCGGCCCTATAGGAGGAAAATGGGACCCACTGGTTAATTGGGCTGGCCCAATAACTTCTTGGGCCGGCCCACTTGCTTTAAGGTGGACCCCACTTGGTAAATGGGCCGGCCCGATAACAGGAAAGTGGGTCACTCATGTTTTGTGGGCCGGCCCTTTTGCCTGTTGACCGGTCAAACGAGTGCATTCGGCCCGGCCCACATGCTTAGTGGGCCGGCCCATTAATGTTTTGACCAGTCAACCTTAGAGGTTAGGCCCGGCCCACGTAACTAATGGACCAACCCAGCTATATAGTTGACCGGTCAAACTAAGTCAGCTGGCCCGGCCCGCAAACTTAATGGGCCGGCCCGCTTAAGACGTGGCAGGCCTCATGTGGGCCTACCATCTACCACGGGGTTTCAGCGGTTAACGCCGTTAACTGCCAGTTAACAGCGTCTGCCACGTGTTAGTTTGCATGACGTCAGCAGTCAACGGGCTCACGGAAACACTTCTGCAACGGTCCGATTTTCCGTGGCGGAAGGGCGCCCAAGCGCGACGGACCGAAAAAATCATCGTAGGACTTTGCTTGACGCAGTTTCGACAACAGAACCCATATCGTCGGGTTAGGCCCATAGGCGACGAAAAATACCCCTTAGCGGACGATTTTGAGACGTTGTCTATCAGAACTTTTCTTGTAGTGATAGTAATCCATGCTTCCCTCTGCGAAGGGCCAATCTTCTACTTTATGTTGAGTCAGTTTACCTACTTCTTTCTATCTTAGAAGCAAACACTTGTGTTAACTGTGCATTGATTCTTACATGTTTACCTATTGCACTTGTTATATTGCTTTGTGTTGACAATTATCCATGAGATATATATGTTGAAGTTGAAAGCAACTGCTGAAACTTATATCTTCCTTTGTGTTGCTTCAATACCTTTACTTTGAATCTATTGCTTTATGAGTAACTCTTATGCAAGACTTATTGATGCTTCTCTTGAAAGTACTATTCATGAAAAGTATTTGCTATATGATTCATTTGTTTACTCATTGTCTTCACCATTGCTTCGAATCGCTGCATTCATCTCATATGCTTTACAATGGTATGATCAAGATTATGATAGCATGTCACTTAAGAAATTATCTTTGTTATCGTTTACCTACTCGAGGGCGAGTAGGAACTAAGCTTGGGGATGCTTGATACGTCTCAAACTTATCTATAATTTCTTATGTTCCATGCTACTTTTATGATGATACTCACATGTTTTATACACACTTTATGTCATTACTAGTGGTTGGGGCGCCCATTGGGGCGCCTCCTGACTGGTCAGGTGCGATCAAATCAATAGCCCAATCTTTCTGTGTCCATTCAAGTGATCTTGTTCACACAAGCTAGTATCATCATGTTTTTTTTCTCTTTCACCAATAACTCGACCAAGACTGACTCGGGTTTCCGTTTGGTTTCGATTGATTTTTTAATAGTATATAGCTTGACAAAAATGGTTTACAACAATGCTTACCAGAAAACAAATTATACATTTGATTTTGCTTGATGGAAACACAACACAGTGGCTGATACAGGTAGATGGTTACACGAGTTTACTTCACGTACAAGGTTGAAATGATGCATAAACTAATTATCACACATCAAGCTGATGGTGTACACTGATAAAATGAGCACACACAGAGCAAACAGAGTTCAGCAGCAAAGCTTGTAGAGCTGGAAAATCAGGGCAGGGGTGATGTAGTGCATCAGCAGGGAAGGGTTCCTATCATCCGGCAATCCTCTGTTGTTTCTCCATAGAATTGGCATTCCGAAATTTGTCTGTAATCAGATGAAAGAGCTGGCGTGTGACCACAAACATCAAGTGCAAGAAGGGAATCGAGAAGAAACAAGTACAGTATAAGATATTTGCACAAGTCAGTATAGCTTTATGAACTGCATGTACTTAGAAAGCAAGGGGTCTTCTGACCAAGAAAAAACTACAAGTACATTCCATTAAATATTTTAAAAAATAAAAGCTCAAATGGTAGTACTCCCTCCGTCCTACAAAACTTGTCTTAGATTTGTTGAAGTTTGGATGTGTATAAACACTAAACAGTGTGTAGATACATCCAACTTTTTTGTAAATCTAAGACAACTTATATGGGATGGAGTAAAACTTTTGATAGATCCGGATATTGGCTTCTTTATCTAATAGGAACATAACGGCACAACACAAGGATCAGAAGGAGGTAGAAACAAACACTTTAGTACTTCAAATTTTACTTATGATTTACGTTGATCATCGCCTAAGAAAAAATAATGTTAAATTGTTTCCTACTTGCTCTATTTCGTGGAAGATAAAATGTATAATGCTATTGCTCATCGAAAACATAAAAGGATGTCAGACCCAGAGCACAAATTTCGGAATTTTGAGCTTTAATATGTTCATTCAGGAAAGAAGAGAATTTAAAACACAACCGATATTCTGAAGAAATCAAAATAGTTTCCCAGAAGGATTAAAAACTATGGATAGATGCTGCTCTGAAGGGAGTATGTCGACGTGTGTCACGAGGTACCTGGTGTCAGCAGCGACGAGCATTCTAGCTGGAACATGAAAATTGTCCTGATGGTGCAGATCCTCTGTGAGATCTTCTATACCTGAGGGAGCTTGTTCATGTCCAACAAGAAATTGAGCTAGTTGATTTACCTATCCATCTGCAGCAATATTTTCAAATTCCTAGAAAAGGAATAACAAGGATTTAGGAATTGAGATACATTATCAAGATACTGACTGCAATTTCGGCTTAGCAAAGCACAAAAACTGATTGCCCTTGATTCATTGCCATCGATATCTACATGATCATTTCATTAACAAGCGCAAAGAATGACTATTGCAGGGCTCATGAATCCGTTTATGCTAAAAAATTGCTACATCTGCAAATTTAATCTAATAAACTATGCCTATGTGAACTAACATGGAGAGATGCCCAGCAAATATGCTCCATTTCGATGGCAAACAAATAGTATGGCAGAAACGTAGTTATTCAAAAGAAACAGAAGGTCTCGTCCCAATTTGGAATTTATATAGAAGAAAACCTGGCCTGAACTACATGTTCTTTCCATTATTGTGGTCTCTTGTACTATTCCATAAATGAATAAGTATATATTTAATGCATATTATCCTGTGCGGAGAAAGATTTTCTACACTAGCTGTTCTTCAGTGAACAGTTTCATATAGTTGTGCGATGCAAACTTGTTAAGTTTTATCAAGTTCTGCATTCATAAACTTATCAAGACTTTTAGTTTGTTATGTCGGCCTAATAACAAATTTGTGCACGTTTACTTATATTTGCATTAGCACTTTAGCAGACCATTGAGCCAGGGAATGATTCTCAACAGAGATTTTGAACAGAGTTATGCTTTTAGTGGAAGAAATGATCTAATAACTGAATATCTTTTTTTATAGCAAACAGGTGATCTTTACAGCTTTCTCAATAACTATTACTACCTTGGTTCCATATTAACCGTCACGGATTTGTCTAGATATGCATGTATCCAAACATGTTTCAGTGTGTAGATACATGCAAATCTTGACAAATATGCAACATTTAATATAGAACCAAGGCTGTAGATACTAAGGTAACAAGGATTGCTATTTTAATGATTGCAGCAATATACCAACATTCAAAAAAAGTCTTGTCGTTGCTTCATCATATGATGCACATTAAAATTGATCACCAAACATTATAGGAAGATGAAACTATCTTCGCAACATATCCAGTGGATTAACCTTAGCAGAGGAGCAGAGTATATAGTCTATACCATTAGGATTCTTCCAGCCATCGCATGAACACCAGAAGGAATTGGGTCGAAGTGGAGGTAATGAGAAATCAGCTTCCGGAAAAGGTTCTTGGAGCAAATATATTGTTGAGTGGTTAAATACAATACAAGCGCAAGTAATTTAGCTTTAAACACATGAGCAGTCATAAAAGAAAATGAGTTAAAATATGAATGATACTTCCATACCTTCCCGCAAAGATGATAGAATTTTGGAAAAACTTGGTGTAGCAGAAGGTTCAAACTTCAAAGTATATATAAGTATCCCCGCGGATGATCGAACCCCTAAGCATGAAACTACGAGAGTAACTGAGGGATACTATTTCACCAACAATAGTAAACTTATGGTCTTGTGAACCCATAGTTCCTGCAAGAAGATATCCCATTCACATGTCTAGTACGAGCTGCGCACGGATGAAAAACAGAGCTCTAAGAACAACATCAACTATTGAATGTGCACAGCAAATTAATTATAAATTTACTTTTGACTATATAACCAGTATTTAGTGTGTGATTACTATAGCTTATAGAACAAAATCACATATCCCAATGAGACATTCCATCAAACATTAAATGAGTTTTGCTACCCACCTTATTCTTGATCTCTGGTAACACGGTCATCTCACTATCGCTGGCATGTGAAGTCGCAAACCAATCAAAGATGAACCTACAAAACAGAAAAGAACAAAATTTGAAGATGACCGCATCCACTTATGGAAGTAAAAAACCAAACCACATAAATCACAGCACACAATCACCTACTTGGCAACAGGATGCGGTGTCGTGGAGATCTTGTCTTCAGCTTTCCATTTCCCGCTGGCGACAACCTCGACACGCTTGGAGCGTCCCCGTTAGATACTACGCGAGTCGATGCCCCGACAATCGCTGGAAACCCGGAACTCGGAACCAATTTTTTACATAATCCTACAAAAGAATAAATCACACCAGAGTAAAGATGTTTCATTAAGGGCCCTCCTCTGAAAATATTTAAACAACCATGACAACGGAACACGGAACTACATCCATAAGAAAAATGCTTATTTCTTCATACTTCAGTGGAATTTTTGGTTACATACATATCCGAAATAATAGGTGACTAACAAGGGAATACAGACAACAATTAACCAGGTAAAAAGTAACTCACCAAATCAAGGAGACCACACATATAATAGGCCTATATTGAGAAACATAGCCTGGAGTTGAGAAAGATGAGATGCAGCTGACACAGAGATTGCCAATGTCCTGTTGAAACACATAAGGGGTGGAAATAAGGAGAATTAGTCATGGTTAAAGTTGAACCAGTTGTAGCAACAAATTATCCTAGTAGGGCTTACAAAGGCATTGTTGTTACATATTCCATGACTCAATCAGAACATGCCCGGCCAGTCCTGATGGTATCTTGATAAAAGGTTATGCACCTAGTCTCTCGTCTCGTGTCGTATATTGTAATATTGGTCCACAAATAAAGAGCAAACCTATAAAATAAATTATGTCAATCGATAGTGGAATACTTACTACATATATGATAGCATGTCCACACAAGAGAGAAAGCTACCATTTGGGGACTGTGTTCTTGCTTGTGTCGCCATCGCTGAAAGATTTTTTTTATATTAATGCACAAATTAAATTAAATATTATATACCTAGGGAAAGGTAGCAATTTATTTATCGATAAATAGGAACATTAAAAGGCAGACCAGAAATAAGATAAAACATAATCCATGACAATTGAAATTTTGATCTGATATAAACCCAATACCTCACACGAACTACAAACTGAAATGCAACTTTCAGAAATAAAACACTAACCATAGCAAGATAAAAAGAATTGGACTATAGTTTCAATCTAATCTAAGAATTGCAACCAAAGGGCGGTGGCATGAACCAAACATCTAAACCATAATAGTTCTACTCCATGACACACCTGGACAACAAGGTTTTCAACAGTTATATCTAACTCCAAAAACTACAGCTAGCCTAGAGGTATAGAAGTGAGAACCTAACATCATTGCAGAGCAGGAACCCGCAGCACTGTAAAAGGCCCCAACATCGCAAGGAAAGGCGGCATCTCCTCGCAAAATCCGCATAAGATATGGATCAAAACTGCTACATGGTTCATAAGTGGAGAAAATCACAAATTAGTGTTAAATTATAAGAAAAAAGCGACACATTGCATCACGAGCACTTCCATCCACATACATTTAAATCAAAATTATGGCACATTTATACCAGGTACAGATTAGAGCGCACCTTGTCCTTGCTCTCGCCGGCTCGTATCCAAATCGTCATACGATTCCTACACCGGTTCCGCTTCTTGATCTTCTTCCTTAGGTGTGAGTTGAGCACCCCCGTCGGTTAGACCTATCGGTGCCTTAAACCTGCGGAAAATGAGCAAGGTAATCAACCAAAAAGATGCACATCATACCCTTGCAACAGGTAAACACAATCTTCTCCAGTTCGATTAGAAATTTTTGCAAGGCAGCCTACGAGAGTAAGAAAGGTCAGCAATAGACAAATTGAGCAAGAAAATATGAGTAATATAGGCTGGATTTGGGGATTGGGAGAGGGTAAGCTTCGTGACTTGAAGTGGGCAAGCTACCTGACTTGAATTGGTTGGTCGTGTGTGCTTGGCTCCTCGTTCCTCAATCATCAAAATCTCCCTCTAGATCCTTCATAGGCTCTTCAGGGATCGCATCGAAGATTCAAGGAAACTGAGAAGTCGGGGAGGAGATTCTACGCACACGGCATGGTGCCCCTGCCGTGCTGATTGCTGGCCTCACTCGTCCTCCTCTCCTGAAGATCCGCGACCAGCCAGTCCTGCCGCAACACCACCTTCCTCCACGGCAGTCCTCACAAGCGCCACGGCTGTGATGCTCGTGCTCGCGAGAGCTTTGGGCATCTGAGGTCTGCGCCACCCTCATCCTTGTAGTAGGCCGAGGCCGGCACTGCTGCAAGGGGAAGGAGGAGAGAGAGCGGTGGCGGCGGGGTGAGGACTCGCGTGGAGGCCGGCGAGAGGAAGCGGCGGGGAATCTGGATTAGGGTACGCGACCTCCTTTTCTCCTGGTCGCGACCTCTTTTTCTCTCGCCGAGCATCTTTTCTTTTCCTCGCCCGTCCCTCGCTCGACACGTGGTAGATCAGGTCCCAGTCGTTGCGCGCTTCGCCCAGCCCGCACATGCCTGGTGGCTATCGTGGAGAGCCCTCAGATGGGGCAAACACACACGCACTTGCTTGTTCTCAATTATGCATTTTCCGGAACTAACCTATTAACGAGATGCCGAAGTGCCAGTTCCTGTTTTCTGCTGTTTTTGGTTTCAGAAATCCTAGTAAGGAAATATTCTCGAAATTGGACGAAATCAACGCCCAGCATCTTATAATTCCATGAAGCTTCCAGAACACCTGAGAGGCACTAGAGGGGAGCCCTGGTGGCCCCACACGTGTGGGCGGCGCGGCCAAGGAGCCAGGCGCGCCCCCTATTGTGTGGCGGCTCCGTAGCCCTTCCGACTCCACCTCTTCGCCTATAAGAAGCCCCCTGACCTAAATCTTCGAGACGAATAAGCCACAGTACGAGAAACCTTCCAGAGCCGCCGCCATCGCGAAGCCAAGATCCGGGGGACAGGAGTCTCGTTCCGGCACGCCACCGGGACGGGAAGTGCCCCGGAAGGCATCTCCATCGACACCACCGCCATCTCCATCAACGCTCGCTGTCTCCCATGAGGAGGGAGTAGTTCTCCTCGAGGCTAAGGGCTGTACCGGTAGCTATGTGGTTAATCTCTCTCCCATGTACTTCAATACAATGATCTCATGAGCTGCCTTACATGATTGAGATCCATATGATGAGCTTGTAATCTAGATATCCTTATGCTATTCAAGTGGATTTTACTTATGTGATCTCCGGAGACTCCTTGTCCCACGTGTGTAAAGGTGACAGTGTGTGCACCGTGTGGGTCTCTTAGGCTATATTTCGCAGAATACTTATTCACTGGGTTATGATTTGAGTTGGATGTCTCTATGAAATTGTGGTGTGTTAGTACCTCCTATGAATGCTCACAGTGACAGCGTGGGGTGTTTATTAGTACTTGGGAATACATCTTTAAGGTTTGCCTACATGATGAATTAGTGTTCGTTATCTTGCCAAAGAGTAATTCAGAATAGCATAGTTAAGTGCTTATTTATATTCCTTTATGATTGCAATGTGCTTTATATCACTATTAATCTATGTGCTGCTCTAGTGATGTTATTAAAGTAGTCTATTCCTCCTTCATGATGTAATGGTGACCGTGTGTGCATCATGTAGTACTTGGCGTAGTTTATGATTGTAATCTCTTGTAGATTATGGAGTTAACTATTACTATGATAGTATTGATGTGATCTATTCCCCCTTTCATAGCTTGATGGTGACGAGTGTGCATGCTATGTTAGTACCCGGTATAATTGCGTTGGTCTATCATGCACTCTAAGGTTATTTAAATATGAACATCGAATGTTGTGGAGCTTGTTAACTCCGGCATTGAGGTGCTCTTGTAGCCCTACACAATTAATGGTGTTCATCATCCAACAAGAGAGTGTAGAGTGGTTTTATTATGTGATCAATGTTGAGAGTGTCCACTAGTGAAAGTATGATCCCTAGGCCTTGTTTCCAAATACCGCAATCATCGCTTATTTACTGTTTTACTCGCATCTTTACTTCCCGCAATATTACTACTATCAATCGCACGCCCAGCAAGCTATTTTCTGGCGCCGTTACTACTGCTCATATTCATTCATACCACTTGTATTTCACTATCTCTTCGCCGAACTAGTGCACCTATACATTTGACAAGTGTATTAGGTGTGTTGGGGACACAAGAGACTTCTTGTATCGTGATTGCGGTGGTTGCTTGAGAGGGATATCTTTGACCTCTTCCTCCCTGAGTTCGATAAACCTTGGGTGATTCACTTAAGGGAAACTTGCTGCTGTTCTACAAACCTCTGCTCTTGGAGGCCCAACACTGTCTACAGGAAAAGGAGTGTGCGTAGACATCAATTATATGTCATTATTATGCATTTTCCGGCACTAACCTATTGACGAGATGCCGAAGAGCCAGTTGCTGTTTTCTGCTGTTTTTGGTTTCAGAAATCCTAGTAAGGAAATATTCTCGGAATTGGACGAAATCAACGCCCAGGGTCTTATTTTTCCACGAAGCTTCCAGAAGACCGAGGGAGATACGAAGTGGGGCCACGGGGCGCCGCCACACTAGGGCGGCGCGGCCAGGCTTGGGCCCACGCGGCCCTAGCGTGTGGGGCCCCCGTGCCTCCTCCGGCTCCGCCCTTCCGCCTACTTAAAGCCTTCGTCGCGAATACCCCAGTACCGAGAGCCACGATACGGAAAACCTTACAGAGACGCCGCCGCCGCCAATCCCATCTCGGGGATTCAGGAGATCGCCTCCGGCACCTTGTCGGAGAGGGAATCATCTCCCGGAGGTCTCTTCATCGCCTTGATCGCTCTCCGGATTGATGTGTGAGTAGTTCACCCCCGGACTATGGGTCCATAGCAGTAGCTAGATGGTTGTCTTCTCCTCATTGTGCTATCATGTTAGATCTTGTGAGCTGCCTATCATGATCAAGATCATCTATTTGTAATCCTATATGTTGTGTTTGTTGGGATCCGATGAATATTGAATACTATGTCAAGTTGATTATCAATCTATCATATATGTTGTTTATGTTCTTGCATGCTCTCCGTTGCTAGTAGAGGCTCGGCCAAGTTGATACTTGTGACTCCAAGAGGGAGTATTTATGCTCGATAGTGGGTTCATGCCTCCATTGAATCCGGGACGCTGACGTAAAGTTCTAAGGTTGTGGATGTGCTGTTGCCACTAGGGATAAAACATCGATGCTTTGTCTAAGGATATTTGTGTTGATTACATTACGCACCATACTTAATGCAATTGTCCGTTGGTTGCAACTTAATACTCGGAAGGGGTTCGGATGATAACCTCGAAGGTGGAATTTTTAGGCATAGATGCATGCCGGATAGCGGTCTATGTACTTTGTCGTAATGCCCGATGTCTACGGGTGCTTCTATTCTTGTAGACAGTGTTGGGCCTCCAAGAGCAGAGGTTTGTAGAACAGCAGCAAGTTTCCTTAAGTGGATCACCCAAGGTTTATCGAACTCGGGGAGGAAGAGGTCAAAGATATCCCTCTCATGCAACCCCGCAACCACAAAGCAAGAAGTCTCTTGTGTCCCCAACACACCTAATAGGTGCACTAGTTCGGCGAAGAGATAGTGAAATACAGGTGGTATGAATGAATATGAGCAGTAGTAACGCAAGCAGTAGTAACGCAAAGAAACAAGTAAACAAGCAGACGATACCGATATTTAGGAACAAGGCCTAGGGATTAGACTTTCACTAGTGGACACTCTCAACTTTGATCACATAACGTAATAAATAAATGCATACTCTACACTCTCTTGTTGGATGATGAACACCACTAATTGCGTAGGATTACACGAACCCTCGCACGGAGTTAACAAGCTCCACAATATTCAATGTTCATATTTAAATAACCTTAGAGTGCATGATAGATCAACACAACTAAACCAAGTACTAACATAGCATGCACACCGTCACCTTCACACTATGTAGGAGGAATAGATCACATCAATACCATCATAGCAATATTTAACTTCATAATCTACAAGAGATCATAATCATAGCCTACGCCAAGTACTAACACGGATGCACACACTCGTCACCATTACACCGTGCAGGAGGAATAAACTACTTTAATAACATCACTAGAGTAGCACATGGATAAATTGTGATACAAAACACATTGCAATCATAAAGAGATATAAATAAGCACTTCACTATGCCATTCATAACAGTGAATAAGTATTCTGTGAAATATAGCCTAAGAGACCCACACGGTGCACACACTGTCACCTTTACACACGTGGGACAAGGAGTCTCCGGAGATCACATAAGTAAAAGGGATTTCTATTTTCGTGCCCTCGGTTCCTTAGTTGTGCTCAGTTTTCCCCAGCCCCTTAGTTTTTCCTCAGTTTTACCCTAGCCTTTGTCTGAAGACCCGCAGAAGGAGCTCAGACGGAAGGAATCCGTTTATTTGGACGTTCAGTGCCGACGTGTTGCGCCGCGTCGTCCGTGGGGCCGCGTCGTGTGGGGCCGCGTCGCGTGGGGCTGGTAGAAAGGGACCGCGTGGGACAGGACGAGAAGCGTTTGGTTGCACGTGAGCAGGAGCTGGGTTTTGTCTCTCTCGGCCCAAATTGGCATTTTTAAGAGCACCTTTTCCCCTCTTTCTCTCTCTCGTCTTTTTCACCAAATTAGTATCAAATCTAGAGAAGCTTCTATTTCTGTCTTTCTTCAATATGGCAGCAAATCTAGTAGCAAATCTCTCGGGGTTATTTATGCCTTTTGGCCCTCGTTTTTTGCCCAATATGGCAGCAAATCTAGTAGCAAATCTAGAAGCTATTATATGATAAATTCACAAGCAAGATAATCGTAAAACTAAGTATAATACATAGGTAAACTGCATACAAGCAGCCAAAAGCAGCCAATAACATTGTTAATGTTCACGACAAACTAAGCTGCAAAAATATACAAGATCACGCACGCAATGTATGGACAACAAGAAGATTAGGATGAATGAATTTGTTCTTCATTCCTCCTCATATATTTCTCCGTCGCTCCATTCGTGCAATTCCCCAAGGAAATATTCATTGAACTCCTTCCGTCTGCAGTGTGAGGCCAATACATCCTCCAAACGGTATGGCCCGTGTTCATTTCTCAAACCGTAGAATCCTATTCTATCCACACGTAGTGGCCACTCATCCCGTGCATTTGTATCATGAGAGTACGCTCTCGATATAACCCAAATCCGTGTAGTAGATGCTGCCAGGTTGAAGTGTCGGGTACACTCGGTGTCGACGGAGATACACCGGATATAATTCACGAAGAAGGCATTACCGCCAATGTTAGTGACCGGATGGAGAGAGCGGCTCCGAGTGTCCACACGGTACACCAATGGTCTGCCCGCCAAAGCCGCGCCGACCAACAACACAAGCAAGCAGCTCACCATCCGACTCCACAAGGTAGAACTTCGACGTCCAAGTTCTGGAAATGAAATTAGTGTCTCCATCTTGACAAGGTCTCGCGCGCTGCCGCAATCGTATATTGGTGCACACTATTCTTCCGATCTCAAAATTGTCCGCAGCTACCGCATACGCTTCACCATTGAACGGGGTAATGGAACGGAAACCATGGTTCTTGATCGAAAATCTTCCTTCTCCCCAATCCCCATCTTCATTTATATCCTTAGTTGGAGTGCTCTCATCGACCCAACCAATTTCCGACGGGTAATGTGTGGCAACGAAGACCATAGTCGGGGATTTGATAACAACGACCGATTTCGTAAAAACAGATGGCATCTCGCGCCTCAAACATCGTGTTCGATTTCTTTGTGAGTGGGTTCAAGCAGCCGTATCTTGTGCGGTGGGTTCTTCCGGGCAAGCACGATGACGCCACGGGAAAAGCCGAGGAAGTAGAATCTAAAATATATTGAAAAGATAACATTCAAGCACTAAGATTGAAAATAAGATCTATGGTGACGCCACGGGAAAAGCCGAGGAATTTGAACCTTGCACGAACCGCAGATAGATCTATGGTGACGTAGCGGGATGTGCCGAGATGGAGGAAGGTGAACTCGGCGGCGCGTGGAAGGGCGTGGTGTAGCATGATCCATTCGTGCGTGTGCACGTCGGGATCGGGTAAACCCGAGCGCCAATTTCTACGGACTTGCCTCATAGCAGAGTAGCTGTCCACGTACTCCTCTTTGGCCAATAAGCATTCGCCGATCTTGTGAAGTGGTCCGTCGGCAGTGAGACCGGCCCAGCTCACCGGAGGCGCCGCGCTTGGATGCGCCGCCCTCGGATGCGCCGCCCTCGGAGGCGACGGGCTCGGCGGCGACGGGCTCGGCGGCGACGGGCCCGGAGGCGACGGGCTCGGAGGCGACGGGCTCGGGGGCGATGGCCGCCGGCGCATTCTTCTTCTCCATCGCCGGCAGGGGAGGGCTCGTACGGCGGTTGGGGTTTTTTGGAGAAGTTGATGGGACGTGAGAGGGGTGGTTTCGTGCGTGAGCGATAATGAGACGTACCGTGTGCGAGGGAGGGAGAGAGGGGCTTACGCGTCCTAAATGCGACCCGAGTCAACAATGGCACGTCTTCCACGTCCGCACCGCGACACGCGTCAACAATGGCACTTCTTCCACTTCGCACCGCAACACGCGTCCTCGAGTCTAACCCCGGAAATTTAGATATACTCATGTATACCCTCGAGTCATATACTAGCATTTTTTGTATGCTCAGCTTTCACCTTGAGTGCTAATACTGGCTAGTGCAATATACTCAGCTTTACCCTCAAGTGGCTGGTCAACAGAGAGTCAACAAATGGGATTAACTAGTTAAATGAGTTATTTAATGTGCAAAAAATTCCGAAAAGGAGTGGCACTTACTCATGGAGTCTTTACCACAAATTTCCACTTCTCAAATCATAGATAAATCGTAGATAAATCAAGTTTCACCACAAATTGCCACTTCTCAAATCACCTAGTAGCTATGAAGGTGCATGGTTTTCCATAATAAGCCCTACCCAAAACAAGCTTTCCCCAAAACATACTTTGTCCGAATGAGACCATAATTTTCACACTCATGTAGATTTGTATTGCAAATAGTTTGAGGTAGGCCAAGATGGGTTTCATTGTACAAAACACGCATTTTCCATTTTTTAAATCTCATATTTGAATCCCTTAGTCTCGTTTACTACTCACTTGCCCTTGGTTTCTTGATACTACTCAGCTTTGCCCTCTCCCTTCACAAACTCTCACGTACGCCCAACATTGCCCCGATTGGTCTAGCCCATGTCACGCGGATCGTGCCCGACGACCGTTGATCGTATGATCTAACGGGCAGGATAACCCCTATCTCTCTCTCCGGTCGGGGCCACCACCCTCTCTCTCTCTCGTCGTCGGTTAGCTTCACGCAAAGTTTGGTTTTCTCGCATTATTTTTCACGAGCTAAATTATAAACTCTTTTTAGGCATTACTTTTCACGCAAAAAATGATAAACCATCACCGATTTGTTGTAGCCATTACTTTTCACGCACAAAAATGATACACCATCACCCATTTCGTGTAGCCATTACTTTTCACGCAAAAAATGATAAACCATCACCGATTTTGTTGTAGCCATTACTTTTCACGCACAAAAATGATAAACCATCACCGATTTGTTGTAGCCATTACTTTTCACGCACAAAAATGATACACCATCACCCATTTCGTGTAGCCATTACTTTTCACGCAAAAAATGATACACCATCACCCATTTCTTGTACCCATTACTTTTCACGCAAAAAACGATAAACCATCACCGATTTCTTGTAGCCATTACTTTTCACGCACAAAAATGATACACCATCACCCATTTCGTGTACCCATTACTTTTCACGCAAAAAAATGATAAACCATCACCGATTTTGTTGTAGCCATTACTTTTCACGCACAAAAATGATAAACCATCACCGATTTGTTGTAGCCATTACTTTTCACGCACAAAAATGATACACCATCACCCATTTCGTGTAGCCATTACTTTTCACGCAAAAAATGATACACCATCACCCATTTCTTGTACCCATTACTTTTCACGCAAAAAACGATAAACCATCACCGATTTCTTGTAGCCATTACTTTCCTTTTAGGCATTACTTTTCACGGTAAAATGATAAACTATACCCCCACAACGGTCGTCTCCTCCTTAATTTATTGTGTATAAACCCCCACAACGGTCATCTCCTCCTTATTTTATTGTGTAAACCCTACAACGGTCATCTCTCCCTTATAAACACCCACACGGCCATCCCTTGTGTCAATAGGTTCCCGCCTCTCTCTTCTTTTCGTTCACATACACTTTATCCATTGCCATGGCTTCCACGTCTCGAAGCGGACCGGAAGGGGAAGGGGAAGGGGAAGGGGAAGGGGAAGTGGATCATCATCATTGCCACCACCACCGTCAACACCGCCATTGATCATAGAGGAGTTCTTCATCGTCGTCTATGAAGACCCTTTGGTCAAGAAGGTACGTACGCGTTCCCACATATATGATGCATGTGATTAATTATGGGCATGTTCTAAAAAACCTTTAATTTCAAGGGTTCCCTAATTTCAAACGATCGGCGCTCGATCTCTTTGCAGGAACTCCCAAAAAAATTTGCGGACTATCTTGACGGCAAGGAGCCAGCTAAGGTGTATCTCGCGAGCAGCTGATCGCGGTCCTCGTCTCTCGGACCGTGGAGGTCCTATTTGACGCGACAAGGCCGGATGTACCTCGACAAGGGCTGGGAGAAATTCGCCATCGCGCACGGTGTGGATTTCGGCTGGTTCGTACACTTCAAATATGAAGGCGATGATGTGCTCACGAGTGAAGGTGTTCGACGGAACAATGTGCAGGAGGTACTACTACTCGTACGACGAAGATACCGACGATGAAAGCGACGACGACGTGAAGCCATGCATCCATCCCCTTTAGATAATTAAGGGGATTATGACCAAGAATATATATGTAGCTTCATATGCATCGATTTAGAGATCTAGCTATTTTCTATATATTATGCATGTAAAAAATAACATCCCATTTCCACTATTATTCGAGCACCACATCCTCCAAACGATGCCGATGCCGATGCCGATATCGGCATGGTCGAACGGCTATGCTCGCCACCACTCGCTAGGTCAACGTCGGGATGCACAATGTTTAGCATAAGAGTCACTTTAGATTAAGCTGCGAAAATAGTCACGTGCCATGGGCTGAGGCGGCCCTACGGAGCGGCTCTATATTATATTCTCTAAATAAAATAGACGACCACAGCGGTCATTGGCTGCGAGGCCCCACAGAGCGGCAATATATAATTTTCTATAAATAAATAGACGACCCATCGGTCATTGGCTGCGGCAGCCCCATAGAGCGGCCCCATTTGTCATTGGCAGCACCGCGTATACAATCGTGAAATAAAACGGCCCACGCGTCGGCCGGTAGATGGATCCACCCGTCAGCACGAGACGGTCGAGCCGAGGAACCGACCTCACGGTAACGGTAAGGCCTCTGACCTGACGGCAACCCGCGTCTTCGAGGGGTTTCAAACTAGAAGGAGGGGAAAACTGAGGAAAAACTAACGAGCTGGGGAAAACTGAGTACAACTAACGAAGCAGGGGCACGAAAATAGAAATCCCTAAGTAAAACCCACTTGACTAGCACAATGACATCTAGATTACAAGCATCATCATATGAATCTCAATCATGTAAGGCAGCTCATGAGATTATTGTATTGAAGTACATAGGAGAGAGATGAACCACATAGCTACCGGTACAGCCCCGAGCCTCGATGGAGAACTACTCCCTCCTCATGGGAGACAGCAGCGTTGATGGAGATGGCGGTGGTGTCGATGGAGGAGCCTTCCGGGGGCACTTCCCCGTCCCGGCGGCGTGCCGGAACAGAGACTCCTGTCCCCCAGATCTTGGCTTCGCGATGGCGGCGGCTCTGGAAGGTTTCTCGTATCGTGGCTCTCGGTACAGAGGGTTTCGCGACGAAGGCTATTTGTAGGCGGAAGGGCAGGTAAAGAGGCGGCACGAGGGGCCCACACCACAGGCCGGCGCGGCCAGGGCTTGGGCCGCGCCGCCCTGGTGTGTCGCCACCTCGTGGCCCCACTTCGACTCTCCTTCGGACTTCTGGAAGCTTCGTGGAAAAATAGGCCCCTGGGCGTTGATTTCGTCCAATTCCGAGAATATTTCTTTACTAGGATTTCTGAAAACAAAAACAGCGATAAAACAAGAATCGGCTCTTCGGCATCTTGTTAATAGGTTAGTGCCGGAAAATGCATAAATACGACATATAATGTGTATAAAACATGTAGATATCATCAATAATGTAGCATGGAACATAAGAAATTATCGATACGTCGGAGACGTATCAGCATCCCCAAGCTTAGTTCTCGCTCGTCCCGAGCAGGTAAACGATAACAAAGATAATTTCCGGAGTGACATGCCATCATAACCTTGATCATACTATTGTAAACACATGTAATGAATGCAGCGATCAAAACAATGGTAATGACATGAGTAAACAACTGAATCATAAAGCAAAGACTTTTCATGAATAGCACTTCAAGACAAGCATCAATAAGTCTTGCATAAGAGTTAACTCATAAAGCAATAGATCAAAGTAAAGGTATTGAAGCAACACAAAGGAAGATCAAGTTTCAGCGGTTTCTTTCAACTTGTAACATGTATATCTCATGGATAATTGTCAACATAGAGTAATATAACAAGTGCAATATGCAAGTATGTAGGAATCAATGCACAGTTCACACAAGTGTTTGCTTCTTGAGGTGGAGAGAGATAGGTGGACTGACTCAACATAAAAGGTAAAAGAATGGTCCTTCAAAGAGGAAAGCATCGATTGCTATATGTGTGCTAGAGCTTTTATTTTGAAAACATGAAACAATTTTGTCAACGGTAGTAATAAAGCATATGTATTATGTAAGTTATATCTTACAAGTTGCAAGCCTCATGCATAGTATACTAATAGTGCCCGCACCTTGTCCTAATTAGCTTGGACTACCGGATCATCGCAATACACATGTTTTAACCAAGTGTCACAAAGGGGTACCTCCATGCCGCATGTACAAAGGTCTAAGGAGAAAGCTCGCATTTTGGATTTCTCGCTTTTGATTATTCTCAACTTAGACATCCATACCGGGACAACATGGACAACAGATAATGGACTCCTCTTTAATGTATAAGCATGTAGCAACAATTCGTGTTCTCGTATGAGATTGAGGATATATGTCCAAAACTGAAACTTCCACCATGATTCATGGCTTTAGTTAGCGGCCCAATGTTCTTCTCTAACAATATGCATGCTCTAACCATTAAAGTGGTAGATCTCTCTTACTTCGTGACAAGACGGACATGCATAGCAACTCACATGATATTCAACAAAGAGTAGTTGACGGCGTCCCCAGAAACATGGTTATCGCACAACGAGCAACTTAATAAGAGATAAAGTGCATAAGTACATATTCAATACCACAATAGTTTTTAAGCTATTTGTCCCATGAGCTATATATTGTAAAGGTGAAGAATGGAAATTTTAAAGGTAGCACTCAAGCAATTTACTTTGGAATGGCGGAGAAATACCATGTAATAGGTAGGTATGGTGGACACAAATGGTATAGTGGTTGGCTCAAGAATTTTGGATGCATGAGAAGTATTCCCTCTCGATACAAGGTTTAGGCTAGCAAGGTTATTTGAAACAAACACAAGGATGAACCGGTGCAGCAAAACTCACATAAAAGACATATTGTAAACATTATAAGACTCTACACCGTCTTCCTTGTTGTTCAAAACTCAATACTAGAAATTATCTAGACTTTAGAGAGACCAAATATGCAAACCAAATTTTAGCAAGCTCTAGGTGTTTCTTCATTAATGGGTGCAAAGTATATGATGCAAGGGCTTAAACATGAGCACAACAATTGCTACATGTAGCATTTTCCGTTTCCAACCATATAACAATTAACGAAGCAGTTTCAACCTTCGCCATGAAAAATAAAAGCTAAGAACACATGTGTTCAAATGAACCAGCGGAGCGTGTCTCTCTCCCACACAAGCATTTATTCAAACAAAAACAAAAACAAAAGCACACAGACGCTCCAAGTAAAGTACATAAGATGTGGCCGAATAAAAATATAGTTTCAAGAGAAGGAACCTGATAATTTGTCGATGAAGAAGGGGATGCCATGGGCATCCCCAAGCTTAGATGCTTGAGTCTTCTTGAAATATGCAGGGGTGAACCACCGGGCATCCCCAAGCTTAGAGCTTTCACTCTTCTTGATCATAGTATATCATCCTCCTCTCTTGACCCTTGAAAACTTCCTCCACACCAAACTCGAAACAACTCATTAGAGGGTTAGTGCACAATAAAAATTAACATGTTCAGAGGTGACACAATCATTCTTAACACTTCTGGACATTGCATAAAGCTACTGGACATTAATGGATCAAAGAAATTCATCCAACATAGCAAAAGATGCAAAGCGAAATAAAAGGCAGAATCTGTCAAAACAGAACAGTCCGTAAGGATGGATTTTATCGAGGCCCCAGACTTGCTCAAATGAAAATGCCCAAATTGAATGAAAGTTGCGTACATATCTGAGGATCACTCACGTAAATTGGCATAATTTTCTGAGTTACCTACAGAGAATTAGACCCAGATTCGTGACAGACAAAGAAATCTGTTTCTGCGCAAGTAATCCAAATCTAGTATGAACTTTACTATCAACGACTTTACTTGGCACAACAAAACACAAAACTAAGATAAGGAGAGGTTGCTACAGTAGTAAACAAATTCCAAGACACAAATATAAAACAAATTACTGTAGCAAAATAAACACATGGGTTATTGTGGTGACCCGACATACCACTGCATGGTGTAGTATGCAAGTCTAATATAACACCAATGAAACACAGTTCCACGGGTATTATATCGCTCAGAGTGGTACAACAGAAACATATGCGGGTCCAAGGCATGTCTATAGAATTACAACATCGACTCGTTACATAAGATCATCACAGACCTCCTACTTTACAATGAGGTAAAACCGCAAATAAACTCCGAAGAACGACTCGTAGTCTAGTCTTATCACGAACTCTATTTGCAGAGTATTTCACTAACTACGGAGGCTAAGAATAGACTCTAGCTAAATAGGAGCTAGGTTTAGGAAGCTAGTTCCCTTCTATGGCTAATCTAGGTTTTCTCCTAGTTGGATGTGGTATCTGACTCCGCTGACAGGGTCCTGTCTCTGGAAGTAGTTGTTGACTCCTCGGCCTTCGAGTTGCACAGTAGATCCTCCTTCGATGCCTCCATATCTAAGCAGGGGATTTAAGAGTGGGATGAGTACGAGCGTACTCAACAAGTTCATTATAGGAAAGAGGTGTTTAATGCACTAGCTACGACATTAGACCAGAAAGTCTAATACCAATGCAGGTTTTCATAATCATTTCTTCAAGAGATTGCTTTTATTCGGAAGAACTATCACTACAAGAAAAGTTGCCATGGCCGACGAAGTTGAAGTCGCGCCGTGGTTGCTGGTGTACCATGGCCGACGATTTTGGTCCCTCCGTGGTGCATGTCAAAACTTTTTTTTTCTCGTTTTTGAGGCCACCTAGCCCGACGAAAGCGGCCAAAACGTCGCGTATGGTGGCCCGGGACGTGGTGCATCGCGAATTCTCGGGTTCGCCGGCCGAGTCAACGCAAATCCGCACCGCCGAGGGATGTAGGGCCCGGATGGCAGCCTCTCCGGCATTGTTTTTTTCTCGATCGCGCCATCTCGTTCAACGTTCTCCGATCGAGCCGTTTACGATGCGGGATCATGGGTCCCGCATGTCATCCTCTATGAACCAAAATTCTTTCTATTCTTGGATTTTTTTTGACCCCCGATTTCTGGCTACTTCCTTTTTCTTTTGATCCCTTGCCGCCTTGGAAACGTTGAGACCGCCGTCGCTAAATGGGACCCGCATGTCATCCTCTATGTGCAATCAACTTTCTTTTCTTGGAGTTTTTTTGGCACCTCAAATTTGGTCACTTGCCTTTTTCTTTCGATCCCTCGCCGCCTCTCAAACGGTGATACCGCTGCTCGCTAAATGGGACCCGCATGTCATCCTCTATGTACTATAAAACTTTCTTTTCTTGAATTATTTTTGGCACCTCAAATTTGGTCACTTGCCTTTTTCTTTCGATCCCCTACCGCCTCTCAAACGGTGATACCGCTGCTGCTAAATGGGACCCGCATGTCATCCTCTATGCACTATAAAACTTTCTTTTCTTGGAGTTTTTTTTGGCACCTCATATTTGGTCACTTGCCTTTTTCTTTCGATCCCCTGCCGCCTCTCAAACGGTGATACCGCTGCTGCTAAATGGGACCCGCATGTCATCCTCTATGCACTATAAAACTTTCTTTTCTTGAATTATTTTTGGCACCTCATATTTGGTCACTTGCCTTTTTCTTTCGATCCACTGCCGCCTCTCAAACGGTGATACCGCTGCTGCTAAATGGGACCCGCATGTCATCCTCTATGTACTATAAAACTTTCTTTTCTTGAATTATTTTTGGCTCCTGATATTTTTTCACTTGCCTTTTTCTTTCGATCTCATGCCACGTTTGAAACGTTGAAAGACCCGGAAACACTTGCGCAACGGTCCGATTTTCCGTGGCGGAAGGGCGCCCAAGCGCGACGGACCGAAAAAAACGTCGTTGGACTTTGCCTGACGCAGTTTCCACAACAGAACCCATATCGTCGGGTTAGGCCCATGGGCGACGAAAAATACCCCTTAGCGGACGATTTTGAGACGTTGTCTATCAGAACTTTTCTTGTAGTGTATGTCCGTCAGCCTTCACCGGTTTACTAGAACTTCATGGAGCTCCTTTCCGGCCGCGTTCACAGTTCCATATCCCGGAACAGGGAGTGACAGGTCACGGTTCTTTACACTCTGCAGAGGTGTGTTGCTTTACCCATAAGAGATCTTAACCTTGGTGCCAACCGGGAATGACCCGTCCACACTTCCTATGGTGTGAGGCCCGGTATAAGGTCTAGCCAATCATGTTCCTCCGCTACCTCGAACACCCACCCTTTGTTGCATACCCCGACCCTGGGTCCTCGTCGGTCCCATTATTCCCGTAATTTCGGGGTGGACCCCGACCACGACAACGAGTTTGGGACTCGTTAACCAAACTCCTTCGCCGGTAGCCGCAACCCATCATAGACCACATTACCGTGGGGAATTAGAAGGGGATCCCCACCCTCAAGTTGTTCCGCAAGCAAGCAACCGCTACGGTAAGCAACAAGTATACCGTGGGGAATTAGAAGGGGCTCCCCACCCTCAAGTTACTCCGCAAGACACAACTGCTACGGTAAGCGCATCCGTTGATGAACGAGAGGTGGAAACACTTTTGACTACTCCGTCCCACTCCGGATCTTATGGTTAACACGGGTATTACGGCACAAGAATCACTGGCGACATTTGTTGTTTAATCCTAGATGGATATTAACCCTTGCAATGGAACCTCCACCATATCAACACAATCCATGGTTCCATTGCCCACCACATAGTCATATTCATAGTTATGAAAGTAGTGGTTTTGGTTTTTATGCAATCGTGATAACCATAGTACTTTGCAAGTAATTTGATAAAAGTACTCAAATGACATGAGCAAGTGATGAACTTGCCTTTCTTGACTCGCAAGATTATGCAGTCAAGGTCTTCGATACGCAATAACTCCAAATTCTGAAATAGCATCATCGTCCGGTAAGGATGATGTTTAAAAGATTGGCAAGGATGCAATAATGCATAAGTATGAGATGCAATCGCTCTAAGCGTGATCTAACCCCGATGATTTAGGTTTAGTGAATGGTAATGATTAGTTCAGGGTGTGTTGCACTTTTAGAGTGATTCACAATCAAGGTTCTTATTCAGGTTTGTGTTGTTTTAGAATCATAAACAAGTGGTAAAATGCATAGTAACAATCATACACACTAAGGAATAGTAGTGGTATAATAAGTAAAGAACAGTTATCAAGTTTAAGTCCTATAGTGCATGGTTGATGATTACTTATTATATAATTCAAAAGAATAACTTTTGAAGAACAAGTTATATAATAAGGAACAAGTATGATATCTAGGTTTGCGGGGTTCTATGGTTTTCTATGATTCTAATTGGTTTCTGGAGTAAGTAGTAGATGGATCACATAAATGTTGGATTCATCAATACCTAGGGCTGGTAAGGCTGAGTTAAGCCCAGGCATCCTAAGCAAGTAATTTATACAAGGTTGCTATCAAGGTTGATTCATCTGACTGGTGATTGCTAGCTAGGGTTTATAGGTTCTTATAAGCAAGGTTGGTGATGCTTCTTTATTTACTTCAAAAGAATAACTTTTGAAGAACATACTTCTTAAGTAATAAGAAGTATCTTAATTGGAGTTGAGGTTGACTAGGGTTTGCTATTGGATTCACT
The DNA here is from genome assembly GCF_022539505.1 of Lolium rigidum. Lineage (NCBI taxonomy): Eukaryota > Viridiplantae > Streptophyta > Magnoliopsida > Poales > Poaceae > Lolium > Lolium rigidum. The sequence continues at coordinate 229,231,002 of NC_061513.1, read as the reverse complement.
AATTAAAGAATGGTTGGTTCTTAAATGGGATGGTTCCTAAGTGTCTCACACTAGTAGAGTTTAGTGGAGTATGGTATGTAATGGTAAATAATTGGTATGGTTGCTACTAAGGTTCATCACAAGGGTGTGATGTTAAATCAGGATGAGTAAGGATAAGATTCTTGGTAATAAGGCTAAGGTTGATCCTATTTGATCAACTAGGTTGGATAGGTATGCATACATGGAATACAAAATTATTGATAATAGGGCTCCTACATTTTATGTGGCATGGCAAGCATTTAATTGCTAATGATGGTTCTATGACTACTAGTGAGGTAACATGATCACATGTTAACTTGGGATTTAAGTTTGGAAATCATTTAGGTTTCATATGAAGTAATGGAGCTAGGGTTCTAAATGGTATAAGGGTTTTAGGATTCCACATAAAATTATGACTACTATTTTATGTATAATGGAACTAGGTTTTTCTAATCCACCAGATAGTTCTCAAGGTAATAACTTCATGATAAGGTTGAAGTTATTAGTCACTTTGAAATAAACAAAAGATTGGATTTGGCATTTTACTATTTTTAATGAATTAATAATTAAGGTAATAATTAATTAGGGTTTAAATCCTTCTAATAAGGATTTAACAAATTGATAAATAAAGAAAATTAGTTTTAATGTTTTCTTTATTTATTTACTGGTTTTTTATTTAATTTGGACACTTTTCTTAATTTCTGAATTTTTATTGCATTTTGAATATAAGAAAAGACTTAATTTAATAGGTATTTAAATAATTAGATTTTTATTTAAAATAAAAATTTCATATTGTATTTTTATTGGATAGGTTTTTCTTTTATAAGAATTTTAATATCACATTTATATTTTTCTGACTTAATTTGGATTTTCTAAATTTCTTTGAAGTTGCAGTAATTTACTGGATTTAAATTTAAATGAAAGAATACTAAATGTACCCGGGTTATAACTACCCTTAGCCACTGATATGTGGGCCAGGGGCCAGGTCAGCGGCCACGTCGGCTTGACCAAGTCAAAATTAATGACTGGGCATGGCTCACGGTGGCCGGCGGGCAGACGTCGTCGGCGGCGATGATTCCGGCCACGCGCGGATGAGCTACTGGTTCCATTTGAACCAGTGCATCACGAGGGACCTAAAGATAGCGGCGCCGCTCCGGTTAGGTCACCGGAGCTTGATCGGCGGCGAGGTACTGCGGCGGCGTCCATAGGTGATCAAACACGGCGACGATCTAGACCACTATCGAGCATGCCGAGCACACGAGGAGGAAGAGGAGCTCACCCTGAGCATGCAGGGCTTGATGGCGAGGCAAGGGGTGGTCGACATCGCCGGAATTGCCAGCTCCGGCCGTCGGAGAGATGAGGTCGCCGTCGGCGTTACGTGCTGCTCCGGCTCGATTCCTTCTGCAGGAGTGGCAAGTCGAGGACGGCGGTCACGTTGGTGTGCTTGGTTTGGCTCGGGGAGGCTACCATCGCCGGCGGTAATGGTTACCGGCGGAGCCAGGGTTTCGGTATGGGGAAATTGAGCAGAGAGAGAGGAAAACGAAGCTAGGGTTCGTCGTTTAGGGTTTTTATATGGCGCCAGGGCGTGCCTCGTCACGACGCCGAGCGAGGAGGAGCTGCCAGCGCGAGGGAGAAGAGCTTCACGGCGTCGTGCTGCCCTCCAGCACACGGTGAAGATGAGGACGACCTCCTCAGATATTTTAGACGAAGAGGTATGGGCTGCTAGGTGGGCTGGTGCTGATGGGCTCCTGCTGGGCTGCTCGGCTAGGTAAGGTCCAGGTAGGTTTTTCTTCTCTCTTTCTTTTTTTCTGTTTTCATTTTCTGTTTTATAATTCTATTTTGAATTCAGATTTGAATTCTTTTCTATTTTGCAGGCATTTGAATATATATAGACCCATTTGATTGAACTTAATATGGTTCTGGAATATGTTGTATTAATATATTTCAGGGATGTTTACTTCCTTTTTATTTATTTAGTTAATATCTTAACTTTCAAATGGGTATAAATCTTTATGGAGATGATTTTTATTTCTTTATTTTCTCATACATGTTTGTCTCAATTAACTTCTTGGTTTCTTTCCAGAGACATCAGGGTTTGTTTATTAGAACATGGTAACATGTTAATTATGTGTTTTACATACTTGTATTGTGATGATGACTAAGTTTTGTGTTCAATAAGTGTTATTATGTTGATAACTCATACTCTCAATCTTGTGGATTTTTGAATTCTAGTTATATTCACCTAATAGCATTTGGTTTGGAACTTAAAGTTGAACTAGGTTTATAGTTGTGATCACTCAAGTGATGCACCAACTAGGGTTTAGTCTCCCTATCCATTATAAGATGGTTACTTGCTTATTATTTGATGTTCTCCCTTAGTTACTAAGGGATTGAGAATTGGTTCTATTTGACTCCACTATTGTTATCCTTAATTCATTATTAAAGTAACTAAATTAGATATGGTTCTTTTTATAGTTAACTTGGGTTCTAATGATGAATAGTTTCTCATCATATAAAGTATAGAGTTTGACTCTAAGGTTTTCTTATGTTCTTTAATTGAGGAATAAGTGGAATATAAATGTGGTAGGATTCTACTTATGATCACCAAGTTATTCACAAGTTAAGGTTGGGATATAAGCCTAGAGTTGTTTACTAGTGATCTTCCTATAATTTCATGTGGGGAATGATATCTACTTATCATATAGGTTTTAACATATGGCTTACTCTTCTATTTCTCCAAAGTATGGTCATGGCACTATCATGAGCAATTTGTTCTCAATGGCTTGTACTCCCAATTCTTAGAGTATATGATCATTACCCAATGGTGATGATCATGCATGGTATGGGCTTCCTTAAGTATCACTAAAAATATTTAGATATGGTTATTCCAATTTCCCCTCTCACTTCACAAGGTCTTGGATTATAATCTATGGTTCTACTCAAGGAATGATGATGTGATTAACTAAATATGTGGTTTGCCTAAGAATTCTACCTTGCTAGCTTCTGTAGCTTGTTCTTCAGTAAATCTGATAAACCTGCATCTTGTGGCATGCCTCCACCTCCTAGCTGCATCATCTTGATCTTAACTATTTTATGGAGTGGCTCAATGTGTTGGTCTTCTTGCATCAAGGTGCAAGATGGTGAAATGGATGAAGTGTGATGCTCCTTTTATAGGCTTGGGCATGCTCTAGTAACATGACACATGGGTGGATGACTCTTGCTTTAAATTGATGAATAAGGTGCTTGGTTGTCATGCTCTCATCCATAGCAATCCTTTAAGCATGAGGTGGCATAGCTTAGGATTCAAGCTATGTAGATATTTTCATCCTATGTGGCATTGAGATTATCCTCTCATGTGATTTATTTTTGGATAGCCAAGTGGCTTTTGTTACTAAATATCTTGTGAATGATTTTATGCTTGTGGTTGAGTCACTATATCATATGTGATTGTATTTATATTATTATTGGGATCAAAATGTCAAAGATAAGGATTATACCCCAATTTTGAATGGTGATGTTTGATTTCACCAAGGCATGATCATATGAGTTTCAAAATACTCATAGTTTATTTTATTCAAATAGTTTGAACTATAATTCGTAATGTAAACGAATTTAGTTTTGTGATATTCCACATATTTAATAAGTTATGATTGAAATCAGAAGGTGTGGCTTTTATGCACTTAGGTCCTTGTGTTTTGCTATATTTGGTATTTAGTTTTAAAGTGAATTCAATTGTACCTCAAGGTAGTTGCTTAACTTTTAAATGTTAATACTTTAGAGTGTGCTTCTTATCTCTTTAATGGTTATATACCTCTCCCATCTCTATGGTTTAATGATAAGCTTTTGTTGGTGTTAAGTTCAAGAGTTTAGTTCAAGAAATACCATGAGGTTCATGGTAGGAATATTTATTTGTTAAAGACATGGAGAAAATAAGTGAAGAATGGTTTCTTCATTTTATTGTTACTTGATTTACCATTGAATATATGTTCATATGTTATGGCAAGGAATATCATGTTATGATCTTTAATAAGATCAAGTAGTTGATCCTTGATTAATAAGTTCTTGTGTTGATTTTAATTCCATTTGATCTTACCCCTTAGATCAACTTATCTCTACCCAAAACAAGGTTTTAGCAAAGTCACATTGAGGTTTATAGCACTTGGACTTGATGAGCTACTTCAATTCCACCAAGGTCAAGTGAAACTTTAGTTACTTGTGATTGTTTTACTTTAAAGCGCGAAAATTCCCAGATTTTCTATGCATGAATGCAATGCACACATCTGTTTCCTCTATTTTTGTAACCCCATTACCTGGGATATTACAGTCTCTACCCCTTAAACTAAACTTCGTCCTCGAAGTTTGATCTCTCTCACGTTTCGGAGTGTGGATCTGACTTGTGCAGACTACGACTTTTCTCAAACTCCGTATTGATCTCACTAGATATAATTGAATATATCTCTTGTCCAGATTCTTCCTGGAATCCATTAGGGTTTGTCTCTGAACCATGGTTCTTACTTTGATTCGTTGATTTCTTCCAACTCTATAAGCTTGTTTCCTTTCTCATTGAAGATTCAATGATTAAGACTTCTTCTTGTCCCGACAGTCTTAATTGAGGACTAATTGGATAACATTCTCCTATTTGATAAAATAGGTCTTTGTTTTCCCTTACCACCAAAACTGCAATAATGGTACTTGGTAAGGTACTAAACATGGAATGGTCGTGATGGTTTATTTTCCTAAGAATGGATTAGACTAATTTAGTCCATCCAATCATAGTTTATAGGTGATACCTAAAACTATTTTGGTTATTTAGGTTCCATGAAAGGAATCATTCTATTAGTCTTTGGTATTGGTATGTTCAATCTTCTTCTATCTTTGGCCTTTTTGAGCTATATTTGGTCTATGTTATTTCCTTCATTCAACTTCATTATCCTTAGCTTACTTGAGCTTTCGTACTTCTGAGTAAATATTACTCACTTTCTCAAGTTATAGTCCATTTCTTACTTCCTCGAGGTATGAACCTCGGCTTCTGGTCTGACATCCTTCTGAAAGTAATGTCCAAAAATCTTATGAAAATAAGATAGACTTCCTCTCAGTTCAGACCCTCATCATCCTTCTTGCTTAAAACATTGAGTTATCGTACATCCAACTCAATCTTTACTCTACCCCTTAGAGTTTTCTTATGATTTTCAACTCCTTTTATTCCAACCATTGGATTGATGGTTAGAATATTAGTCTAGGTGTAGCTTGTGGTTTATATTCTTCTAAGGTCTTGTGAAGAATCCTTGTGGTGTATCCACTTAATTGTGGACATCCAATGTGAATCCTTCGACTAAATGATAATAGGTCATTGTTATTTGGCTAACAAAATTTTATTTGTTCACAACTTCTTGATACAAATAATTAAATCATGGACTATTTGTAACACCAACTGATACCAGCTGTGGTTATTATACTAACTGTGGCTATTTGATATCTAAAAATGGATTCTATTATAGGTTCTGATCAACTAGACGAGACATCTTCTGCTTTATCTCGCAGTATTGCTCCTATACCAATTGTGGTCTTCTGATTTCAACTGTAGTCTTCCTACATCTTCTATGGTTTCATAGGTCATCTTCCTTTCTTCAGGGTTCATTGTTGCAAGAAAACCACTAGCTGACACTATGAATATAGTATCCGAAGTGATTTCCCATGCATTCCCTCTTCCATGATGATTAGAGATCTGCTTGAGCTTCACCATAAGCAGCATATTTCTCACCTTCCTGCTTCTTCTGTACTAAATTACTCCTTTGTTAAGGTAAGCATGAGTTTCTGATTGTACTTCTTTCAGAGTATTGTGGTTACTTCCCACAACTTTACTTCATTTCTCCGATGAACCTTCATTTTGTCTTCGGAATCTTCCAGAATTCGTCGCTTCCTCACACGAATACTATTTCCCTCTAGATCTATAGCATCAAGTAAGGACTTGATATTGCAACATGCATTTGCATACCAAAGTCAAACTTCATGTATGGATCTAGTCAAACAATGAAAATCCAATAAAATCCAAGAAGATTCAGCTTTGTGTTTATAATACACACCATCATAAGCCTGAATTATAATAATTGAGTAGGACATCTCGAAACATCAGGCTGAGATGTGTAGTATCTAACACCACATAAGATAGGTTTATTTCGTGATACTTAGCACGAATATATGGGATTCTACTATTTGTCTCAACTTTTACCTTAATTGCACATTTGCAATGAGATAAACTTGAAACAAAGTGGTCTAGGATAGCGAAGGTTAACCTAATTTTCTCTGGAAGTACAACTTAACTTCTATTTTGTTGAGGACTATCTCATATGATATGTCTAGTTTCTAACATTGCTACTCTCAACACATAACAATTGGAATATTACTCCGTTACTTCCAAGTGTTTCTACCATAAACATATGGTCTTGATGTGCTTGGCACACTTCCCATATTCTTGGAATACAATTCTTACACTATTGTTTAACATCTGGCTTCTTATTGTACTCCTCCTAAATGTTTATGATGTTCTATTTCATCACATAATGATTCTCAGATGAATCATATATGATTACTATCTCTAATATGTAAGTAGTCATGTTTTATTTCTATTTCTCTTCCTTACTTCCCATGATTGACTCATCATGGTCTATACTATCTTAAATAATTTATAGTTATCACTTACTATCAATTGTTTCACACGTCTAGATAATTTTACTTACTCATTACTTATCTGGGTGTACACCTTCTAGCAGAATATCTTCCTTATATACTTATCTTTATCACTAAATATTACTCCTATTACATGTCTGGATAATTCTTACTTAATCATGACATATGTTGGTACACACCTTCCAATAGGATAGCTTCCTTATGGTTGTATCCTCTCTTTGGACTGCCATGTATTGTATACCAACTGTGATCTACTCATAATTATTTTAGGGTCTTAAGAGTATGCTACATACTTGAGATTAGCTAGCTAACATTACTTAGGAAATATAGGTAAGAAAGGTTGACTCAAGTGTGTCAGGATTATTCTCAAGTGAATATCCATCTCAAGTCATAAAAAGTATTTGGTTTAACTAAGATGACTTCCTATAGACACTACCAATCCTATAGGTCTCCTTTAAAGGGTTTTAATCCTAGGGTCAAAGCATTTGCTCTGATACCAACTGTGGTGACCCGACATACCATCGCATGGTGTAGTATGCAAGTATGATATAACACCAATGAAACACAGTTCCACGGGTATTATATCGCTCAGAGTGGTACAACAGAAACATATGCGGGTCCAAGGCATGTCTATAGAATTACAACATCGACTCTGTTACATAAGATCATCACAGCCTCCTACTTTACAATGAGGTAAAACTGCAAATAAACTCCAGAAGAACGACTCGTAGTCTAGTCTTATCACGAACTCTATTTGCAGAGTATTTCACTAACTACAGAGGCTAAGAATAGACTCTAGCTAAATAGGAGCTAGGTTTAGGAAGCTAGTTCCCTTCTATGGCTAAACTAGGTTTTCTCCTAGTTGGATGTGGTATCTGACTCCGCTGACAGGGTTCTGTCTCTTGAAGTAGTTGTTGACTCCTCGGCCTTCGAGTTGCACTGTAGATCCTCCTTCGATGCCTCCATATCTAAGCAGGGGATTTAAGAGTGGGATGAGTACGAGCGTACTCAACAAGTTCATTATAGGAAAAGAGGTGTTTAATGCACTAGCTACGACATTAGACCGGAAAGTCTAATACCAATGCAGGTTTTCATAATCATTTCTTCAAGAGATTGCTTTTATTGCAGAAC
>NC_061513.1:229133190-229223066 GCF_022539505.1 Lolium rigidum | reverse complement strand
ATTTCATCATTGGTTACATCTAGGATTTTTTTTTCAGAATTTTTTGAAACTTAAAAAATATGATTTTCAATTTTTAAAAATAAAGAGCTATATGTATCTCGACCTCTATTTGTTCACTCTCGCATGCATGTAGTATATGCAGTGGCAATCATCTAGATTTCCTCTCAATGTATAAATTTTAAAAACCTTTATCTCTCAAACCGATAATCCGTTTGAAAATCTGTTTTTACTATAGGCTTAGTCGTTACGAGATCTTTAAAACTAGATCCCATGTTGATTTGTTTTGAGAACTTTTTTCCCATCAGTAATTACCCGATTATTTACATGTAGATTCACTACGTGCCAGATTGTATTAAGTTGGTTCTTAGGTATCTGGGTTTCTTAAAGCCCCAAAATTTTATAAAATATGATCAGAAAAAGGAAAACCGACAGTAAACTAGAAACCACAGAAAAAACATAATAACAAACCGGCAGAAAAAACATAATAGCAAGTCGGCCTGGTTGTCGTAGTAGTATATACGGTACGTGTGTAAACCGTATCCGAGTTAGCTTGGAAGTTGTACAGCCGATCCTCACGGCAAGGTTTTGCCCCCTATTAATATTCGGCGGCCCGAGACAAAGGGACTACGCCGTGGTATCGCTATAGCACGAGATCAACCCGCGCGCCGTACTTAAGGAAGGAAACAAATCACCCAAAAGAGCGCATCCACCTGCTATCCTACCCGGCCGGTCGCCATGGCTGATCAATCTCCGGTGCTCCCTGACCATGTTCTGGAGGACATCTTCGCGCGGTTACCGGCCAAGTCAGTGCTCCGGTGCCGCTGCCTCTCTCACGCCTGGGCGGCCACGCTTTCCTCGGAAGACTTCGTCGATCGCCACCGCCATCTCGCCAACCGCCACGGCGGCCCTACGATTCTCTTCCTGCAGGACTCATTCTCACACGAGACACTCACACTTCCCAAGGTGCACGGCTGGTCGCCGGACCACCCCGGCGGCACCACGCTCATGGAGGTCCCGCGCGCCCTCAGACGGAGCCACCGGTGCCCGCAGTCTCTTGGTGCATTCTTCTTTAGTCGCCATTGGCGCAGCACCGACCAGGACAGCCTCGTCCCGCGCCTCGTCGCCCAGCACTGCCGTGGCCTGGTCATCCTCGAAGCCACCGGCGCCGGGACGCACTTCGTGTTCAACCCATCCACCGGCCAGATGGCGGCCCTGCCGGAGGGCCGCTCCACCGGCTGCCGCCGTGCCACCGACGCTTACCATGAATACGCGAGCTTAGGGATCGGCTATGACATGTCCATTAAGAAGCACAAAGTCGTGCGCATCTGGTACCGGGGATCTAATTCCGACGAGCTTCCAGCATCTGTCGGGTGCGAGGTGTACGTGGTCAACTCCACGGGGCTCTGGAGGCCGACGAACGGAGGTGCTCCGGCAGGCTGGGTAAACCAAAAGGAGACGAGCGTATTTGCGCAAGGGCACGTGCACTGGTTGGGCAAGCGCAGGCTCCACTCCCCGTCCGAGGAGATGTTCATCATCTCCTTCTCTCTTGGCGAGGAGACGTTTGGGACTATCCAGTTGCCGCCCGACATGGAGAGTCGTCAGTGCACTCATCACTACCTGACGGAGCTAGGTGGGCGACTGTGCCTCTTCAGCACCGAATTTGACAAGGTTATCACCTTAAAACCGCATCGGCACTACGTTTGGCTACTGCGCATGCATGAAACTAGCACCTGGGATCTGCACTGTCGGATCGAGGTGGACACGTTGCCGCCCAAGATCGTAGGGCCTATGCGCATCGGGGAAGTGATGAGCCCGCTCTGCTTCATGGACAACGGTCGTCGCATCGTCCTCGTGCAACCACGCAACTGTTTGGCGCATGCACCGAGCTTCAAGCTGCATGCATACGCCCCTGCCACGGGTGATACGGAGAACCTTATGGACCGCGGCGGCCTGGTATCTAGCAAGCATAAGATTTTAAAGCATGCCGCATTATACCAGGAAAGCCTCTCCTACCCTGGGCACCCGCATGTGGACATCATCTTCGCCATGTCGCTGGTTCTACGTAAGCTGTCCAAGAAGACTCTTACAAGGCTTAAATGTGTCTCTCGAAGTTGGCGCGCCATGATTGAGAGCAAGGACTTCCATAAAACCCGACTAAACATATCCCCATTGGATTATCATTTCTAGTAGATAGACAAAATGGAGGAAGGAAAATGGGCACTGTTAATTGCTACAAGAAGATGATGTCCACTAATGCACACTACCTCAAGTGGAGATAGTAGATGAGATCCTATAGAACTACTATTTATTAGCTAAGGGTGAACCTGCTACTTGGATGATTCTGTTGTAGAGTCATGCCTCTGGTTATACACTAGTATATGATGCTTGTAATGTCGCACATACATTCTAGTCCAAAAGCAACGTTCTGCTTGTTGTTGTCTTGTTGGTCTGAACTCAACTCAATATATTTCTGAAATATTCAGTTCCAAGTTAAACTTCAATTACTGACAAAAGTTAGTCCTGAACTATATATTTATATTTACTGTGAATCATGCTGCCAGCAGCTGCATGGCTGCTACCAACAGGCCAGCTACTTTGATGATATAATACATGCTTATTAGTCCCGAACTAAATTACGAAACAGTTCACCTGCTTTGATACTAGTACATGCTTGTTGACTTCTATTGTTGCTGGCTATGTCTTATTTGGTATTCTAGCACTTTTGTTGCTCTCTACTTATTTCTCAAAATTGCTTCAGACGAGGACTTCAGTAAGTTTAGCGGCAGTAGGAACTTTAAACAATATGATGAAGCTTTCACGTGTTATTTGGAATCAATACTGGCGAATGTTACGACTAGTTTGGGCTTCCTGCTACTGAATGTTGTTCTGCCATTTCAATAATTTCTAACAATTGAATAATTTTTTTGTTGATCTGCTAAGTCAGCTGGACTTGCTTCCCTGAAGATTTCTAACATTTTTTTCTCTTAATCTGAGAGTCTCTTAAGCTCACTCCCCATCCTTTCAAATATCTCTTCACATTTTTAATTTTCAAAAGGAAATAACTTATATTATATTTCCCAACCACTAGAATGATCATTTTTTCGATAAAGAGCATATATTAATATCGCGGAGATACCAATTACACCCAGCCTCTGCAACAACATCATACCCTAATGGCATAAAGGATGCACACAACCAAAAAAGAGAAAAGAATTACAAAAAGAAAGGTCCCATATCCATAACTTGAAACAGCAACACTAACACCACCAAGACAACACCAGAAGATCAGCTTCGCCATAAGCGACGCCGCCAATAAGGAAACAGTGCACAAATGCTGTCGTCGCCCGAACATAGATCTTAGATTTTCACCCTGAAGAAAGTCATCTCTCTCAAAACAATGCCTTCAACAAGAATATTGCCAGGCACAACCAATTAAGGCCAGACCTTGGGCTTTCACCCTGAAAGATAAGACTCTGAACTTCTCCTGTGCAGTGGCCCCCACATACCAGCTGCTGTTTCAAGTCACGAAACACCAAGCCAATCCACCTCACCACCAAGATTCGACCATCATAGCTATTCCACCGATCTTGGCTTGATGACCTTCTCCGCTAGCACCATGGAAAAAAAACAAACTCCATGATATTAACAGCCAACAGAGCTTCGAAGCGCTCCCTCTGAAACCAAACGGTCAGATAAAAAAACATGGGTGCGACCGACCGAAACCATCCAATCCAGCAATCTTCAGACATTTATCGCTCAATGAATTTCGCTGGCAGGGCCTTCCGGAACCCGACAATCCACCCAAACTGGTGGGAACAATCATCCAACAGATCTTCAAACTTGGTGCGAGAAGAATCGTAGAACCACCACCTTTATTCTTCGACGCGGACGAAACAGCCCCCACGCCGCCATCCGCCGCCCGACGACGACGAAGGAGGTTCAGAAATCGATCATCGCCTCGCTAAGTCGTCGCCACCAAGCCCATGGTGGCCGCAGATAAGAAGACTCGGCAGCAGTTGCGTACCCCGGCCATGAATCCGGTGGAGCTACCCATGGTCGCTCGAACGACACGGCCAAGGCTGTCCTCGCAGCAGGCCATGGAAGGCAAAGCAGCGACCAGGCCCAGATCGGACCCAGATTGGACCCATGCCGCCGCCAGTTCGTCGTGCCACCGTCGTCCAACCGCCGGCATCCAGCACCAAGGCCAGCCCCGTGCGCCCCTGCGCCAAGACGACGCAGGGAAGGACCCGCCCCGGTGCCGACAACCGCCGTGCCCCACAGTCTCCACCGCCGCGGCCACCCGAGGCAACTTCGCCGGGTCAAGCTAGCAAGGCAGCCGCGCGCCCGCCTGTGGGCGCCGCACGCCCGCTCGAGCCCGCCACCCGCCCGTGGGTGGCCGCTGCGCGCCCGCCCGTGGTCGCCGCGCGCCTACCCGTGGCCGCCGCTGCCGCCTGCAGCGCCCCTGCGCCGGGAAACGCGAGGGGAAGATTGAAGGCGGAGAAGAACCGCCCCGCCGCCACCATCCTTGAGGCGCGCCCGGCTTTGCTGGCGCCCCCTCCGGCGGCGGCGCTGCGGGGGAGGGGGAGGGGGCTCCTTGGGGGCGCTAGGTTAGGGGAACCGCCTTGCTTTTATGATTCTTTCTAAGATCTCCACTTCCTTTTCAAGCATAACTCATATATGAATTCTTTGCTTGGTTTAACATATTCATTATTCAGCTTAATAATCAAAGGATTATGATCAGAATTATTTTTTAGAATTCTATGAACCATATCCAAAGAAAATAAAATCTCCAAAGATTTGAAAACTAATTTTTTTTTCTAGAGTAGGATTTTTCTGATGGTTAGAATAGCTAGGGAAACGTACCCCCCCCCCCCCCCACAATCATCACAATTTTCCTAAGCTCATACAGATTAGTCACCTCTTTAAACAAATAATTATGTCTATTTAACTCTTTATTTTTCTCAAATTAAAATCCTGAAAGATTGAAATCTCCACCGATCAACAAAGGGAAAGTTTGGTCAGAACAGACATTTGCTAGCTCAATAATAAAATCATCTTCATCCTCCTCATAGGCAACACCATAAACTACCACAAGTAACCAAGTAAAATTCATTTTCTTATCCAAAACAAGTGCTCTTAAAAAAACTTGCTAGTAGAGAAATTTATAATATCAAAACTATCCAAATTTACTCCACCTAAAATTCCTCCTGATCTACCAGAGGAAGGCAACCCAATGCCATTTAAAAATTCCACATCTCCAAAACATTCAGTCAATAGGTAGGTGAGAGCAGGAGCGTCTCCTCCCCCCCTCCGCCGCCGCCGTCCTTGGCGCCGGCGTCCTTCCCCTTCCCCTTCCCCCCCCTTCTCTTGGTGTCGCGCCGGTTCGGCATGTCTTCTTCGCCGTCCAGGCCGCCGGGCTTCTCTCAGCGGTGGCGCAGGGAGGCGAGCCTCGAATCGGTGTCCTCGGTTCGCCCTGCTGGACAGGATCATGTCTCCGGCATGGGGGTCTCTTCGGCCTCCGGTGGGAGCAGGGAGGTGGCGCAGCCTGTGCGGCCGGCGTCGGCGGTCGGGGTCGCGCCGCAGGAGCCTGGCCGTGTCAGGGCCCAAGATCGCCTCCGCTGGGAGCAGCCGAGGCCGTCTTCTGGGGCTCTATGGCGGATCCGCATGGAGCGGAAGAGAGACGCGGTGACTGGGAAACGCAAGATGGTGTCCCCGGAGATGGAGGGCGTCTGCTTCAACTGCTACAGGGCCGGGCACATGAAGTGGGAGTGTGGCTTCCCCACGCTATGCCTACGGTGTGGTGAAGAGGGCCATGCGGCCAAGGAGTGCGTGCAGCCGCGAAGTCCGGCATCGGAGGATGAGTTGCGGCGGAGGGCGTGGCGAAAAGGGCCCGCCTTTCGTCGCCTGGTAGGGCGCCGGATGGGGTGGGGATGCGTGGAGCTGCGGTCCCCCCTCCCCCGCCGCCCGCAGCGCACATGACGGCGAGGATGGTGTGGCCGCCGCTCTGTGCTGGAGGTGATCGCCGAAGCCCAGGTAGGCCTGCGGTTTCCCTGCAGGAGGAGGAGATCGAGGCCCCGATCTGTGTCGTCCGGCGTACGGAAACCATGAACATCCTGGAGCAGAGGCTCCGGTTTGCAATGGTGGCGTACGTCGGCGGTTCCAGGCCGGCGGTCTCGTGTGCTGATGTGGTTCGGGCGCTGGCGGCGGTGGCTGGTGTACTGGAGGCAGAGGTCTCGGTGCACGGCTACGCGCCAGAGGATTTCTTGGTGGTGTTCGCCAAGGCAGAGGATAGGAACAAGGTGGCGGCGCTCCCCTACATCAACAATGGAGCGTTTACGCTGTTCTTTCGGCCATGGAACCGGCAAGCGCAGGCAACTCACGTTTCGATGCGCACCAAGGTGAATCTGGTGCTTGAAGGGGTGCCTCCTCACGCCTGGGATTGTGAGGTCGTCGAGGATCTGCTGGGTAAGTCTTGCGCGGTGGAGGAGGTCTCGCTGGAAACTCGCTCCAGGAGGGATCTGTCGTCGTTCAGGCTCACTGCCTGGACAACGGACGTGGAGGAGATTCCGGTGGCCAGGACGCTAGTGGTGCCGGAACCGGTGGTGGTGCCAGAACGTACGCCATCACCGGCAAGGGAGTTCTCCGATGAGGTATCAATGGAGCCGGAATCTGCTCAGTCGGTGCCCAAGCTGGAGGAGGTCAAGGCTCTGAAATACAAGGTGCTCATCCATGTCACGAGAGTTGAGGAGCCGGTTGGGCCGGAGGAGCTGTGGTTCGCCTCGAGGCCCTCGGACAGCGGTCAGAGCGGTTTGCCGGAGGAGGACTACGGCGACGGTGGCGGCGGAGGCGTCCGGCTAGCCCGTAGTTTGCCATGGCAGCGTGGCGTGCCGGACAGGAGGCGCGGTGGTACGGGAGGGGCCCACGGTCTGCAAAGGGGTCTGGGACAGCTGGCCAATCGAGAGCCACGTCCTTGGATGCTACCGGCCATGCAGAGGCCAGGCCCGTTGGTGATTCAAACGAAAAGGATGGTCGCTGCGGCAGAGGGGACAAGACCTGCAAAAGCTGGTGTTAATCCCGAGGTGTGCATGCAAGAGGAGGTGCCAGCTGCGGTACAGTCCGATCCTGTCCCGCCTCTGGATGCGAGGACCGGTCCGAGCCAATCACAGGAGGGGATAGTGGTGGGAGAATCTCCCATCACTGATCCCGGAGCTGATCGTGTGGGGTCGTCTGAGGACAAAGCGCGCTTTATGGCTTTAACGCTTCCAGAGGTGGACCCGGTGTCTGAGGAACAGACGGTTTCAGATCCAGATGAGGACAAGGTGGAGTATAGCCAAGTGGGGCAGACAAGCTACTTTGAGGTTCCTCTCACATCTGTGGAGGTGGAACAGGAGGGGGCCCAGGCGAACGAGGGCGCACGCAGTCTCGTGAAGCTTCAAGGACAGGACAAGGAAGGCAGGCAGGCGCTTCAGGCTAACGAGGATGAGGCGATGCCGGTGGAGCGGCTGGGGTTGAGCCACGTAGACAGGCCATGCACGGGCCTTCAGGGCAATCTGGAGGTGGACGCGTGTCCTCCGGGCGCCCCCGCCCTGCAGACCTTGGTGCCGACGGTTCCTGGGAGTGCAGATCCAGTGGGAAACATTGATGCCTGCAACACGGATCAGATGGCAAGAATCAAGGCCTTCTGTGCCAGCGTCATCAAAACCCTGGCGCCGCCATTGTTGCGAGAGGTGGAATCTTCAGCGAAACTGAGAGCCACCGCGGAGCCTTTCACTCCAAAAAGAGTGACTCGTCGTTCCAACCTTGGAGCGGAGACAGGCGGCACGGCTAAGGCGAAGAAGGCCTCAGCTGCAGAATCGGTCTTACTGAAGGCTCTTGGGATTGTGCCGGCGGAGCTAGCGGTAGATGAGGATGATGTCAAGCTCTTTCGACAGATGTTCGATTCTCCGATCAGAGAACAACAACTGCGGGTGGTAGCTGCAATCTTTGGGAAGACGCTGCCGAGGAACCTGACGGATATGGAGAGGGTGCCGGGGCCGATCACAGCTCTGTGATGGTGCCTCGTTGGAGTGGAGTCTCTTTTGTTGATGGATATTAACATAGAGTTGCTTAACTGGAACATTCGGGGTATGAATGATCCAGCTAAACGGAGTGCCATTAGGGAGTTTGTAGCTTCGCTTCGTGTGAATTTGGTGTGTTTCCAGGAAACGAGAATGGACGTCATCGACGCTTTTGATGTTTTGCAATGCCTTGGGCAGGCTTTTGATAGCTTTGAGTTCCTACCTGCGATGGATACTAGAGGAGGGATCCTGTTGGCGTGGGATTCATCGGTTCTGGAGGTGACGAATGTCAGCCTGGATACTTACGCGGTTACTGGTCAGGTGAAAACGCGAGCCAATGAGGTGTGGTGGCTAACTGTGGTCTACGGACCCCAGTCCACGGAGGAAAAAATTGACTTTCTGGAGGAATTATCGGAGCGGAGGAACCTTAGCCATGGGCCCTGGATGATCATTGGCGATTTTAACATGATATTAAACGCTTCGGAGAAGAATAACACCAATTTGGATAGAGCGATGATGGCGAGATTTCGGCGCTTCGTCCATGAGCACGAACTTAAGGATCTATATCTGCACGGGCGCATGTATACCTGGAGTAATGAGAGGGAGACTCCCACGATGTCTAGGATTGATAGAGCGCTGGTATCGGTGGACTGGGACCTGCTAAACCCTGATGCGATTCTTCAAGCTCTGTCATCATCTGTCTCAGATCATGCGCCGCTACATCTGGGCCTAAATGCGGCCATTCGGCCCAAGAGGAGGTTTAGGTTTGAATCTTGTTGGCTGAAATTGGATGGGTTTGATGACGCGGTGAGGGAGGCATGGAACTGTGACCCGGTGATTGTGGATCCTTTCAAACGCCTTGACGCGCTGTTTCGCAACACAGCAGCCTTTTTGCAAACATGGGGCCAGAAGAAAATTGGGAACGTGAAGCTACAGATTGCAATCGCACATACGGTAATATTTAGGCTGGATGCAGCTCAGGATAGGAGAAGTCTATCTCCAGGGGAGGCGTGGCTGAGGAAAACTCTCAAACTCACAGTGCTAGGCTTAGCATCGTTGGAAAGGACGATTGCGAGACAGAGGTCTCGCATCAGGTGGTTGAAGGATGGAGATGCCAATACGAAGTTGTTCCATATGGTTGCGAATGGGCGTCGCACAAAGAATTACATTCCTTCAGTCCGCGTGGAGGAGGAAGTGATCACGGATCAGGATAGGATTGTGCAAGAGTTTACAAGGGCATACACGGGTTTACTGGGCACGATCCAGAACAGAGACCACGCGATCGACCTGGAGGCTTTGGGCTTGCCATCTCATGATCTACAGGAGCTGGATGACATTTTCACAGAGGAGGAGGTGTGGAATGTGATTAAAGAGTTACCCTCGGATAGAGCACCGGGGCCGGACGGGTTCACGGGTGCGTTTTATCAGAGGGCTTGGCCGGTGATAAAGCAGGATATCATGGCGGCATTGCTGAAGTTGGCAGTTGGGGACGGTAGGGGATTTGATAAACTGAACCGTGCGCTTATTACCTTGATCCCCAAGAAGAAGGAGGCGGAGGTGATCGGCGACTACCGCCCGATCAGCTTGGTGCACAGTTTCTCTAAACTGTTTTCCAAGATAGTAGCGAATCGTCTAAGGAGAAGATTGCCGGAACTAGTGAGCATGAATCAGTCTGCATTTGTGAAGGGAAGGAGCTTGCACGACAATTTCGTGTTGGTGAGGCAGGTGGCCAGGAGAATTAACCAAAGAAGGAAGACAGGGGTTCTGTTGAAATTGGATATTGCCAGGGCTTTTGATTCCGTGTCGTGGGGATTCCTGTTGGAGGTGTTGCGGCATTTGGGCTTTGGAATTCTGTTCCGTAAGTGGATTGGGCTCTTACTCTATACGGCCACCACCAGAATTACGGTCAATGGCATGCCAGGGGATCGCATCAGACACGCGCGGGGACTGCGTCAAGGAGATGCGACTTCGCCAATGCTCTACGTAATTGGTATGGAAGTGCTAACTCTGATGGTCAGGAAAGCGGTGGACGAACAGCTGCTCACAAGTTTGGCAGGTATCTCGCCGCTACAAAGAGTGTCCATATACGCAGACGACGTGGTCCTGTTTGTCAAAGCAGAGGAGCGGGAATTGCTTGCAACAAATTATATCTTGGATGTGTTCGGAAGAGGGACAGGCTTGGAGATAAACTACAGGAAAACCACGGCCACTATCATCAGGGGCTCGGAGCAGGACAGGGAGCGAGTCAGGGACATTCTGCATTGCCAGTTAGCGGATTTTCCGATCAGATACTTAGGCTTGCAGCTGGCGCTGCGACCATTGACCAAGCAGGAGTGGCAGCCATTGCTAGATTCAGTTCTAAACGTGGCACCGGCGTGGCAGAGGGGCCTAATTCAGAGGGCTGGAAGACTGATACTGATAAAGTCGGTGATCACCGCACGACCGACCCATCAGATGCTGGTCGCAGAGGCACCGGCCTGGCTACTTCAGGAGATCGCCAGTGGGTTGAGGGCCTTCTTTTGGGTTGGAAAGAAAAAGGTGAACGGTGGACAATGTCTGGTGGCTTGGGATAAGATCTGTAAGCCAACCAAGTTTGGGGGTTTAGGGGTGAAAAACCTGGAGTTACAAGGCCTGGCCTTAAGAGTTAGATGGGAATGGCTGAGGCGTACCGATCCTTTGCGACCTTGGCAAGGGTTACCAATGACCGGAGACAGGGAGGCCAGGGATCTTTTCAGTAGCCTCGCTGCAATTGAGATTGGGAGTGGTGCTAGGGTGATGTTCTGGTCGGACAGATGGATCTGGGGTCGCACGGTTGCTGAGATTGCTCCACTTTTGGTC
This sequence comes from Lolium rigidum, assembly GCF_022539505.1. Lineage (NCBI taxonomy): Eukaryota > Viridiplantae > Streptophyta > Magnoliopsida > Poales > Poaceae > Lolium > Lolium rigidum. The sequence continues at coordinate 229,212,171 of NC_061513.1, read as the reverse complement.
ACGTTGGTTCCCACTAGGGTTCGTAACAGGAGAACGGTGGAGGAAGCATGCAGAAATAATGCATGGATTCTAGACTGTCAAGGTGTTTGGCCAGAGGGTGGAAGCGTGCAATGTGTCCGATTATGGGCTGCTATCAGTGGGATCAACTTGGATGAGACAAGGCCGGATAATTTTCTCTGGAAAGGAGCGAAGTCGGGGAAATATTCTGCCAGAGACACTTATAACATGCTCTGCCTGGGACAGGTGAAGTTTGGCATGGCTGAGCCAATCTGGCGATCTCATGCGCCTCTCAAGTGTAAAATTTTCGCCTGGCTAGCTCTGAACTATAGGCTCTGGACGTCGGATAGGAGGCAGCGGCATGGACTTCAGATTTCGACGGATGCCTGCGCGGTTTGTCTGCAGGAGGAGGATCGGTTAGATCATATTCTAGTGCAGTGCAGTTACGCCAAGCAGGTTTGGTTTGGGTGTCTGTTATCACCAGATTTTGGCTAAATCAGGAGGTGGGCCGCGATCAAGATGAGCTTGGAAGATTACACGGGGAAGATCTCTGAAGCGGCCTTGCTCGGTGAAGTTGGGCCAGATTGCCCATGTATCTTTAATTATAGTAGATTGTATCTAGATTAAAAGTTAGAGTTTATCTCGTGCACGGTTTAGTGCACGCCCACATTAGAAAGTCCAGCTGGACTATAAATATGTATCTAGGGTTTATGGAATAAACAACAACCAACATTCAACCACAAACAAATCTCGGCGCATCGCCAACTCCTTCGTCTCGAGGGTTTCTACCGGTAAGCATCATGCTGCCTAGATCGCATCTTGCGATCTAGGCAGCACTAAGCTTGCCCACGTTGTTCATGCGTTGCTCGTACTTGAAGCCTTTTTGATGGCGAGCAACGTAGTTATCTTAGACATGTTAGGGTTAGCATTGTTCTTCACATTACATGCTTTCGTAGTGCAACCCTTGCATGTCTAGCCGCCCTTACACCTATCTTAGGTGTAGGGGCGGCACCCCGCTTGATCATAGTTTAGTAGATCTGATCCGTTACGATTGCTCCTTGTTCTACAAGGATTAGTTTAATATCTGCAGTAGTTAGGCCTTACAAAGGGGGGGAGGATCCAGCGGCACGTAGGGTGTCGTTCGCTGGCCCTAAGCAGGATGTTCCGGGGATCAACCTCGTGTTGGTTTTTAGGCCTTGTTTAGGATCGGCTTACGATCACCGTGCGTGGCCGCGAGGCCCAACCTGGAGTAGGACGATCCGATTATGCGGTGAAAACCCTAGATCGTCGTAGATCTCATTAGCTTTATCTTGATCAAGCAGGACCACCATATATTCGGACACCTCGTCTGAATCATGGGTGGATCGGCTCTTTGAGCCGATTCACGGGATAACTCGAGAGCCGATCGAGGCTCGTATTTAACGTTTACGTGTGTGCCCTGCGAGGAAACTAAGCGAGGCATCATCCACACCTTCCGACCAGGTATAGGTCGGGTGGCACGCCCTTGTGATAAACACCGGCGCGTGCGACCGGGAGGCTTTGCGGGCCGTCGCTCGCGAGGACCGGGGCCAGCCGCAGCCCTAGTTGTTCCCGGCTCTACGGTGTTGCCCGTCTCGCCCGCCAGGGGGTTTCTGACGTCAACACATTCTGGCACGCCCGGTGGGACAGCCGTCGACATCCACAACATCGCCATCTACATCCGAGATGGCGGAAGACACTCCGGTCACGTACGAGGATCTGCCTAATGAGCTCAAGAAGAAACATGACGAAATCAAGGCAGTCCTCGAAGCCGAACTCATCGGCTCTTTCCACAGAACTCGTTCCCAGGGTCAACCAGGACACTTGTTCAGCATCAACATGGTAGAACTTGGGTACCGCCCTGGTAAGGGTAGTGATGAGTGCAGCTGCTCTCATAGCAAGAATGAAGAAGGAGCCGACCCACGCAACCGGCTCCGACACTGCCACCAAGTCCTAGTGATGATCAAGATGGAGGCCGATTCTAGCGATCGGACCGTGTTATCCGCGCCACCCGCTCTCCCGGTATTTGGCGTCGACCTCACGGGAGACGGAAAGGCTGGGGTATGGGTTCACCTCGGGCGATGAGCTGGAGGAAATCGACATCGGCCATGGAGACAAGCCGCGACCAACTTTTATCGGCAAGAAGTTGGATCCACGGCTCGGGAGCCGGATGATTGCTCTGCTGAAAGAATACCCGGATTGCTTCGCATGGGACTATACGAGAGATGCATGGGTTAGACGGAAGCATCATCGAACATCGGCTCCCTCTTAAGAAAGGATTCCGGCCGTTCCGGCAACGAGCACGTCGGATGAGAGCCGAAATTACGGAGGAGGTCAAGAAAGAAATCGAGAAGATGTTGGCCGCCGGGTTCATCGGGCCATGCGGGTATGCTGAGTGGATCTCCGGTATCGTGCACGTAGAGAAGAAGGATGGCCGATGGCGCGTGGCCATTGATTTCAGAGATCTCAACAGAGCCACCCCCAAGGACGAATATCCGATGCTGTGGCGAGAGACGTTGATCAATGCAGGCTAGCTGGCCACAAGGTGTTGAGCTTCATGGATGGCAACGCCGGCTACAATCAGATCTTCATGGCTCCGAGAAGACATACACAAGACCGCATTCGAGTACCGGGGCGGTAGGCTTGTTTGAATATGTAGTAATGACCTTTGGGTTGAAGAATGCCGGTGCAATGTACCAACGAGCTATGAACTACATTTTTCACGATTTGATCGGTAAGTTGGTGGAAATCTATATCGACGACGTCGTAGTCAAATATGTTTCCATGGAAGGACACTTGGATGATTTACGGCGCGTCCTTGACCGAACTCAGAAGTTCGGACTGAGAATGAACCCGAAGAAGTGTGCCTTCGGTGTGACGGCTGGTCAGTTCCTAGGTTTCCTGGTTCACGAACGGGGAATCGAAATCGGCCTGAAGAGTCAAGAGGCGGTGCGCACCATGCAGCCGCCCACCACGAAGAAAGAGCTCCAACGTCTCATTGGCAAGATCAATTTTGTCCGATGGTTCATCTCCAATCTGTCGGGACGAATCGAGCCATTTATGGCGCTGGTGAAGACCAAGTCTGACGACGAATTTCACCGGGGCGGAACGGCGGCAGGCGTTCGATGAAATTAAAAGGTATCTGACGACACCGCCTATGCTAGTTCCGCCCCGGCAAGACAAGCCATTCTACATCTACCTGTCAGTGGCTGACACGTCCATCGCCTCGGTGGTGGTGCAACTCCACGAGGGCATCGAAAGGGTCGTCTTCTACCTCAGCAGAAGGATGTTGGACGCAGAAACAAGGTATCCTGAGGTCGAGAAATTGTGCATCTGCCTGTTCTTTACCTGCACCAAGCTGCATCACATCCTTTTGACGGCAGAGATCTTCGTCATATGCAAGTCGGATGTCGTCAAGCACATGCTGTCGGCCCTCGTGCTGAAAGGCCGGCCGGGTAAGTGGATGTTTGCGTTGTCGAGTTCGATCTCCGGTACCAGCCTGCGAAAGCGATCAAAGGGCAAGCATTGGCCGATCTCATAGCTGAGCGAATCAGTACCAATATAGCAGCACTATCCATACGTGCATGGGCTATGTTCTTCGATGGATCGGCTTGCGACGAGGGTTGTGGCATCGGTATTCTGCTCGTGTCGCCTCGGGGGGCAGAGTACTCTTTCTCCATCAGATTATCTACCCCGTGCACTAACAATGTGGCAGAGTATGAGGCGGTACGTAAGGGGATGGAATTGCTATTAGAAGCCGGGGCAGAAGCAGTAGAGCTTTTTGGAGACTCCAACTTGGTGATTAACCAGCTCACGGATGAATACAAGTGTGAAAGTGAACTGCTTTTCCCATACTGGATGGAATGCCGTGAGTTGATGACGCAGTTTCGGTACATCAACTTTAATTGGGTCCCAAGAGCCCAAAACACCGAGGCCAACAATCTCGCACAGATGGCGTCAGGCTATATAGATACCCCTGAAGGGTCGGAGGTCCAGGTGCAATTCCTGGAGCAGGATGATTGGAGAGCCGAAATCCTCAATTACTTAAAGGATTCGGCTCGGGGGGCACCCAAACGGATAAGATACAAAGCCATGAAGTATGTCCTCATAGGAGACGATATGTTCTACGGGACGTTGGAAGGGTTACTACTCAAGTGCACGGGACCAAGCGAGTCTAATCGGCTCTTACATGAGGTGCATGAAGGCGCACTGTGGAACTCATCAGTCGGCTCACAAGATGAAGTGGCTAATCAGGCGCTCAGGGTTTTATTGGCCCACCATGCTTGAAGACTGCTTCAATTATTACAAGGGGTGCCAAGCATGCCAGATGTTCGGGAAAATTCAGATGGTACCAGCATCAGCGATGAACCCTATCATCAAGCCTTGGCCGTTCCGAGGGTGGGGCATGGACATGATCGGCAAAATCCATCCGGCGTCGAGTAAAAAACATGAATGGATTTTGGCCATCACAGATTACTTCACCAAGTGGGTGGAAGCCGTCCCTATGAAGAAGGTGAAATCGAGAAGATGTGATCAAGTTTGTGAAAGAACACGTGATTCATAGGTTCGGGATTCCCCAAACTATCACGACCGATGGGGGTTCGGTCTTTGTTTCTAAAGAATTCAGGAAATTCTGCGATGACATGGGGATTAAAGCCGATCCGATCATCTCCGTACTATGCTCGGGCTAATGGGCAAGCTGAAGCGTCCAATCGAGCTTAATCAAGATGATCAAGAGAAAGATTGACGAGAACCCTAGGGATTGGCACGAGAAGTTATCGAAGCATTATGGGCCTACCGCATGTCGTGCCATGGAGCTATAAAGACTTCGCCGTACCAGCTTGTCTATGGACGGGAAGCCGTATTACCTTGGGAAATTACGGCTGGATCAAGACGTGTCACGTTTCGGAATGATCGACGGCGGAAGAATATGCAGCTTTGATGAGTGACACTATTGAGGACGCGACAGAACTTAGGCTTTGGTCATTGGAGAAGATTAAGGAGAATAAAGCCAGGGTAGCTCGTGCCTACAACAAGAAGGTTAGACCAAAGGAGTTTCAAGTTGGTGATGCGGTATGGGAAGGCTGTGTTGCCGTTAGGAACCGGAGACAAGGCATATGGCAAGTGGTCTCCTAATTGGCACGGTCCGTACAAAGTCGTCCGAGGCCTTGAAAGGTAATGCATATATGTTGGAAGAGTTGGACGGACGAAGTTCCCAGTAGCCGTCAATGGTCAACACCTCAAGAAGTATTTCCCAAGCATGTGGGATGATGGGCAGTAAGGCATGGAGGCCGATTTTGAATCGGCCGATTAAGGCAGTAAGGCATGGAGGCCGATTTTGAATCGGCCGATTAAAAAAAAAAATTACAGCCGATGGAGCAGTCATCGACTTAAGGATATAAAAGCCGATGCAGGGCCATCGACTCAAGAGGTATACATGGACGTCCAAATCAGGTTAAGGAAGGAGCTAAACTGGCCTGCAATTGAAGAGGCTCGGGGGGCAGCTCGCCCTAAAATATCTTTGTTCCGGGAGCTGATTTCGTTGGAATCGGCTAGTTCCATATTAATCATTTGGAGGCCAAGGGTAGCATGTTTGGCTGGTTCATTACTATTCTCGTCTGAAGCGGGTCAGTTCAAGATGGTTCAGCAACAGATCCAGACCCGGCTAATGCGGGAGGTGATTGAATTGACCTGTTTCGCAGATTTATCGTGAAAGACCGATGCGTTGCCATCGGTCATTAAACATTGATTGGGCTAATGGTTGACAAAGTCAGACGAGGAAAAATCAGCACACGGGACATCGGCAAAAAATCAAAAGAAGTTTTCATTGACAATCAAATTTCTTACAAGGAGAAGCCGATTGTCCAACAAGAGGGGACGGATTACTACCTACCAGCTCTATGTTAGTAAATCTCTACTCTAAGGGCTGTTGCTGTCTTCGTCGTCACTAAGGTGGCTGTCGCCGTTGCTGTTGTCGGCGAGTTCCTCGTGGCTGCTACGCGTGACCTTCGGCGAGAGGCCTCTTCCTCGTCATCATCATCGTCCTCGTCTGACCAAGCCCAGCCCCGGATACGCTTTGGTGGTGGTTCGTCGGAGGAGGTGTCATCCTCCTGTTCCTTCTTCAAGTCGGAGGAGGCGTCTTCTTCTTCGTCGTCCTTTTCTGCTTTGGTGACGGAGGTGAATTTACCCCGGAAGGGAGGGTCGTCGTCGTCGCTCTCCGCCTCCAGTACCCCATCGACCAGGTACCGGAGGTCATCTTCCCCATCGGTTAGGGGCATGGCCCCATCTGACCAGACAAGGTCTTCACCCTCCGGCACGTAGTCGAAGTCCCACTCCTGCCTGTCCCAGCGCTGGGGAGCCCGGCGGTTGTATGTCTCCATCCGGTCGTACTCTGGAACTAATTCGTTTGAGGAAAAGGATTGGAGAGAGGTGGAAGAGGAGGAAGAAGATGACATTGCTGGAGAAGAAGAGGGTTTTGGGTGCTGATATCTAGAACAGAAGAAGGGGATGAAGAGAGCTAATCGGTCGGCACGGATAAATAATGAGAGATGCTGGTGGGAATTTAATGCTATTGCGGTTTCGAGGAGGTGATGCTAAAGTTGTTAAATTGTGCGAGAGAAGCTGAAAAGACAGGGCATCATGATGAAGAATGCTGCGGCGGTTCTGCTCTGCAACGACATGACCCTTCGAAGGAAAAACAGAGTGGTTTTGGAATTATCATTGCCAAAACCAGGGGGGCATGTGTTATCACCAGATTTTGGCTAAATCAGGAGGTGGGCCGCGATCAAGATGAGCTTGGAAGATTACACGGGGAAGATCTCTGAAGCGGCCTTGCTCGGTGAAGTTGGGCCAGATTGCCCATGTATCTTTAATTATAGTAGATTGTATCTAGATTAAAAGTTAGAGTTTATCTCGTGCACGGTTTAGTGCACGCCCACATTAGAAAGTCCGCTGGACTATAAATATGTATCTAGGGTTTATGGAATAAACAACAACCAACGTTCAACCACAAACAAATCTCGGCGCATCGCCAACCCCTTCGTCTCGAGGGTTTCTACCGGTAAGCATCATGCGCCTAGATCGCATCTTGCGATCTAGGCGGCACAAGCCTGCCCACGTTGTTCATGCGTTGCTCGTATCGAAGCCTTTTTGATGGCGAGCAACGTAGTTATCTTAGACATGTTAGGGTTAGCATTGTTCTTCACATTACATGCTTTCGTAGTGCAACCCTTGCATGTCTAGCCGCCCTTACACCTATCTTAGGTGTAGGGGCGGCACCCGCTTGATCATAGTTTAGTAGATCTGATCCGTTACGATTGCTCCTTGTTCTACAAGGATTAGTTTAATATCCGCAATAGTTAGGCCTTACAAAGGGGGGGAGGATCCAGCGGCACGTAGGGTGTCGTTCGTTGGCCCTAAGCAGGATGTTCCGGGGATCGACCTCGTGTTGGTTTTTAGGCCTTGTTTAGGATCGGCTTACGATCACCGTGCATGGCCGCGAGGCCCAACCTGGAGTAGGACGATCCGATTATGCGGTGAAAACCCTAGATCGTCGTAGATCTCATTAGCTTTATCTTGATCAAGCGGGACCACCATATATTCGGACACCTCGTCCGAATCATGGGTGGATCGGCTCTTTGAGCCGATTCACGGGATAACTCGAGAGCCGATCGAGGCTCGTATTTAACGTTTACGTGTGTGCCCTGCGAGGAAACTAAGCGAGGCATCATCCACACCTTCCCGACCAGGTATAGGTCGGGTGGCACGCCCTTGTGATAAACATCGGCGCGTGCGACCAGGAGGCTTTGCGGGCCGTCGCTCTGAGGGACTGGGGCCAGCCGCAGCCCTAGTTGTTCCCGGCTCTACGGTGTTGCCCGTCTCTGCCCGCCAGGGGGTTTCTGACGTCAACAGTGTCTAAGGAGGGCGAGATTGCGTTTGCTGGAACCACAGGGGGAGACTACATGGGAGCGTTGGTGGAGCAGTACCAGGGTACAAGTCGCCAAGAAGGACCGGAGACGATTCGATACACTCACCATTCTGACAGCTTGGATGATATGGAAACAGAGGAACGCTCGAGTGTTTGGCAACAACAGAGACAGGTGCAGTGAGGCACAGCTGATTGATCGCATTCACGATGAATTCAAGATATGGGAGAGGGTGAGGAGGAGAGGTGGAGGAGAGGAGAGGGAGGTGTTAGATAGAGAGTAGGCTTTTGTGTGTGTGCTGTGGAGTGTGTGGGTGGTGGCTGAATAGGTTGCTCACAACCGATTTTAGCTCTTGTATATGACTCTCTATCTTCTATAAAAATATGGCACGCAATTTGCGTGCTCTCGAAAAAAAATAAAAAATTCCACATCTGGCTAATTTCCTTAAGAAGCTGCCAGAGAAATTTTAAAGGATAGTTTCCCGCATCCCTACAAACTCAATATTGTATTCGTAGACTGTATCTTTTGAAAAAAAATCAACAAACGTTTGCTTTCACACCTCTACCATTTCATATAAGACAAGCCATTTAAACTAATTCTTTTATTTTTGGTCTACTCTCTTCTCCTAGTTCTGGTATACGCAGTGAAATCTCTCAGTGTTTACCTTAGAACTAGAAGATTCCACATCACCAAGTTCTTTTTTTCTGGCAGCATCTAAATTAGCTTTCGCTTTTCTATCATTTCTCTTATTAGAGACAGGAATAAAACCATCTGCCTCCTCTTCTTTCTTTTTCTAATCCAAAAACACTACATCTGGAGCCAAGTTTTTTTTCATTCATTTCCTCATTTTTTTTGCAATAGATTTATTTTTTAAAGTTTATCTTGCCTTTTCTAAATCTCTCACTAAAGCAACCTTTTCAAAACTTCTCTTATTTATTTGATCTCCTATTTCTAAAGCTATATTAACATTATCATCGTCTTCAAGCACCGAAAAAGAATTAGCAGTATGCACTTTATTACCTTTTTGGTTTTTATTGCTCGCCCTTGCCATTGCGATGTCTCCAATCTTGCCTGCCTTCCTTGCAATCTTTTCGATTAATACACTTTTGTACCTTTGTAGTGTTTGTGTTTTTTTTTCTTTCGTGGTTTGTATTTTGTAAAAACCAGAAAGTACAACACAACGAAACAAGGGAAAATAACGGAAGAGGGGCGACCTTTTGAGAAGTCGGTCTTTTTTTAGTCGTACCCAGGGATTTCAGATTTCAGTGCTATTTCTTTCTTGATAACATATTATTCTGTCCACATATATATTTTCTTACATGACATGGGCTTTCTTACCGCACTCCGGCCCACAAGGCCTCTTCATTGATGAATTCACGACTTAGCGTTAGACGGTGCAGCCACAATTGGCAGTGTTCCTTCGAAAATGAATTTCACGACTTGGCGCGCGGGCGCAGGTGCAGGGCATCGAACACCATTTTGTTTCTGCTCTTCCAGAATCCAGAGCTAGCCCGAGCAGCACCAGGGTGTGTCGAACCTCGAACGAGGGGGATTTTGTCGCGGCGATCGCTGCACAGATATCCTCCAGGCCGGCGACGTACAGGCGGCGTGTCCGCAGCGACGCCGATGACAGCGAACAGCGGGGCGAGCCGGGGGCATCTGAAGAAAAGGTGTCTTGGCAGAACGGGCAGCACGACGCCTCTGGCATCGAGTGTCCCGATCTGAGGAGAGCGCCTGGGCGGTCAGCTCAGGCTGCGCGGTGGACGTGATCGATTGGCGGAGGGCGTCGGCAACGGTGGGCGCGGGGTCGCTGCACGCAGTGTGACAGCAGGGCTGGCACGCGCGCGAGCGAACAGCGGCATCCCGATTGTCGAACCAGAACGAGGTGGTGGTGCCGAGCGGCGATGGTGGCGGGGAGATGCCACGGCGTGTCGTCTCTTGGCAGTTGGCCCTGAACGAGTTTGTGCAGGAGCAGACACACGTTCTGGCAGTGAAGAACTGAAGATCACGCACGCCCAAGCCACCCTCCGCCTGCTTGGAGCACGCCGGTTTTCCCTTCGAGAGCATGCCACGTACGTCGAGGCCGATTCATGCGTTCCAGCGTCGTTCGTCAGCGGCATGCAGTGGGATGACGCGCGCTCATGGCGAAAGACGGGAGCGCGGAGATGGCCGTCGTAGTACTGGCAAAGGTCTCCTCGGTTGCTCCACTCGCTGCTTGAGCCATGGATATACGCGCAGCCCGTTCGACAGTATCCCAATACCGGCCGCCGCGCGCGCCTTGTCCACAACCAGTACATTTGCTAACCCCCGGCCTAACCGAACGAAACTCTCAAACTCATCTTGAGATCACAATCAATCCTGTTCCGCCACGTGTGAGTTGTGTGCACCGACTTCGTCTGCGCTTGTCCCGACTTTGTTTGCAGTGCCACGCCGCGATCGGCATCTAAATACTCACGGCCCTCGTCTCTCTCTCTCTCTCCCTCCGCTTTGCTAAACACGTCCCCAACAAACCCTGAGAACCCACAAGAACAAGAACACGGATTCGGAACAAAGAAAGAGACAAGGATCGACAAGGAGACGGGGATGGACGGAGCTCAGGACATGGAGCGCGTCCTTTCCGACGCCAGGCGCGTCATCGCCAAGATTCTGAGGCGAGTCGAGGCTGGGTGCGCCAACCTACAGGAGGCGGCATCCCTCCTTGTCGAGCTGACAGCGACGTCCGATTGGTTCGCCGGGAGCGTCGAGCACCTGCTCGGATGCGTGCCCGTCCACAGCGACCCCGCCTTCCTGCTGGTGCCGGCGGTGATCCAGGACGCTCCACTCGACGGCAACTTCCGCGCGGCTCTCGGTACGCTAGACACAGCACGGGATCTGCTGCGCTCCTCCTCCGCGCACCTGCTCAGCGTGCGCAGAGACATGGCCGCCACCGCTCGAGACATCCCCGTCGAGGCAGCGTTCGACACCCTCCGGCGGACCTTGCCCGCGACCTGGCCGAGGTTGTGGAGGCATCCGCTCGCCCTCGCGTGGGGCACGCATCTGGGGCAGTGCCTCGCCGAGCTCGCCAGCGCGGGCGAATCGCTCGCCCTCTCGATCGAGCTCGCGGCGCGTTCGGACGGGAGAGCCCGGGCCAACGTCGTCTCCGGTACGACGACGACGTCAGACCTGGAGGTGGCGGCATCATTTTCCGCGGAGTGTGTGGCGGCGCTCCGGAAGAGCATGGCCGAGTTCCGCGTGCTGTCTCACGTTCTATCGCACGGCGTCCGCTGCATGGGCCTTGAGCGTTTCAAGATCGCCCTCGCGTCCGTGCCAATCATGGCCGACAGCGACGACGAAGATTGAGATGCCTGGTCTGGAGCAACACTTGGATAGGTTCTTTAGTTCTTGGTTCTTGGTTCTGTAGTTCTTGGTTCTTTAGTTCTTTACTACTGATGAAAAATCTAGTGATGTAGATTGTTCTCAACATTCTTTTTGTTCAACACTGGAACTCTGTAGTTGAGTTGCTGTGAAATTTCTCTTGGAGAAGTGAGAAATTTCGTCGTTGAGCTTGAGCGCATTTCTTCTTCTTCTTCTTCTTCTTCTTCTTCTTCTTCTTCTTCTTCTTCTCGGTGCTCAGCCCTCCCGGCCGGCGGCGGACGCGGCCGAGGGGAGCGGCGTGGTCGGTTTTTTCTGTTAACGAAACTGCTGAGCTGGCCGGGAGGGGTGCGCGGCTGGCATTTTTTTTATAATTTAGGAAAAACTTTTAGGGCGTGGGGCAGGGCGGCGGCGGCGGCGGCGGCGACGGGGGCGAAATCCGGCGTGGGGGCAGGGCAGCGGGGGAAATCCGGCGTGGTGTGCCGCTCCTCCCCTCGTCTCTTCGTGGGGGAGGCAACGGGGTGGTCGACCGTGGCCACCGCGGCGTGGTGGCGGTAGAAAAATCCGGCGTCCCCTCCTCCTCCTCCTCCTCCCTTTCCCGGGTAGGCACCAGGGTCGTCGACCGGCACCAGGGTCGTCGACCGGGTAGTGATGCGGCGGAGCGACGAGCGGCAGAGGGGCGTGCAGCCAGGTAAGCTCTTCAAGAATCGGCCACCGGAGGCTCTCGGTGAGTACCAGGGCATGTCTACGCGATTGTTTGTTGCTCTGAAATTTCTGATTACTTCGATTAGATTTCTGCTGGTGAGCTGTGTCTGCTTGAGATTAGTCTCCTGATGCAGTTACTTGGTTGTGCTTGTGACTGTTTTGTTGGATTATCTCGTACAGGATGTTGGAGATCTGCTTATTCTGGGATTGATCTAAAGACATGTTTACATTTGCTTGGTTCTGGTTTTGGAACTGTGCAAGATGCGCTGGAAGAAATGGATTAGTTTGGTTACTCTTATCTTGCTATGGATACATGAGCAAATGCTGGTAGATTGTAGTTTATGATAAGAACTGTGTTAACTTGCATGGTCTGTTTGGGAGGCAGTCTGGCATCACCGCTGGTTACTCCTACCATGCAGCAAACAAGAACAAGGCTGTGGGCTGGGAGGAGAGCACTCCTATTGACTACTTGCTTAACCCTAATTAAGAGGTTATGTTTAGTGATCACTTAGTTCATTAAGAAGTTACATTTGCTGTGATGTTTTACTATGGAATGCTTGCGATAGGAACTTCTGTTATCCACTCTGTGATCTCATATGTTGGGATGTACTCCTGTGTGAGGGTGACATTAGGAAGTATTCTCTAACTGTGATCTGTATTCTTGTTTGATGATGACAATTATTCTTGAGCTGTGATTTATACTTGCTTTAAAAACTGCATAGAAAGCTCAGGGAACCGTGTGAGTTAGTACATTGTGGTGTTAATATTTGTTTGACTGCCCAGTTGAGCCTCTGGTACCTTAGAGAATTCTATTACGTATGATAGTCTGTGTTACTACTGTATGCATGTTTTGTTTGATATGAGACAATATTATGTCCTTTGCTAAGTAATTGGAAGAAGTTAAGAGTAGCTATCAACATATTACATATGTTATTGGTGTCTATTTAAACTGTGTTAATATTTTGGTTACTATCATACTCCACTATCCGAACAACACCTCACAGTTGGTATTTGTTAGTTATGTCCAGGCATTCCAATACAAATCTGAAGCTAGTCCTGACAAATTATCTGATATCCTTCAATCCATGTCGGATTGTTGGTTATATATTTTCCTCGGTGATAATTTGTATGCTGTACTAGTGTTCTCTATGTAGACGGCAGTTTCTGACCTATTGAGAGCTTTAAAGTTTGTTTACGTTTTGTATGTAGTCCTTTACTCATTCTGGCTGCTGCTCTCTTAAAGTGGTTTTGCCTTCTGTAATTAGCATAGATCTTCTAGCATGTCCTTCACGTTGCCCTTCTATTAAATGATATCTTCTTGAACACAAACCTTGTTAGTTCCCATACAGTACATTCCTGGAACCATGATAGTCTCCCCTGGCCTGAAGAAGCTACAGGACCGTGCTGATCTCATTGCGTTCCTGAAGGAAGCCACCTCCTCTTAAAAGGACTTGCTGCTATAATCCTGTCGTGATGAGAGAATTCATTTTACAGTTAATAAAATGATTAGACGTTAATAGCCACTCTTTTTTAACAGGGTGCAGTCCACGAGATATTTAATTCTGTATGCATTGGGTAGCAGCTTGAGCTTAAAAGGTGCTCTACTCTTTGGCTCATCTCTTAGATTCGATTCGATTTTTATCGATTGATTCTGCAGATTGTGCAGTGAGAAGATGTAGGCCAAACAATACAATTGCTTTCTTGAGATGTATACTACAACCACATAAGCAGTTGGCCCTAAACACCTTAGTACTAGAAAGTAGAGATACTTAAAATTGGAATATGGAAGCTTTTCAAAGGTCACTTAGGCCATGTCTCTGAGTAAAGCCTGCTTCTTCATCTATTATGTTCCTTTTATTCCTCTCTTGCTATCATCTGTGGTTTCTGTTACGATGGAAGTTTGCATTGTGTTCTAGCGTTAGAGGGGGAGGGACAAAATATGGAAGACTTCTACGACATTAAATCATCTAAAATAGATGTTAAACAGGTAAAACATGTTTGCAGTATTCGATGGTAAATAGGTCCTACCATTTAAACACTTCATCATTCTCCTTTATTGTTTAGACTATAATTCTTTTGTCAATATAAAACATGGTGGTTCATGTGCCACCGAGTATCTCAAGGAGCACTTACTTGAAAGCCTCCTGAAACATCCAGCTTTCATTTCTAATACGAAATTGGCAATAAGTATGATGTTTACTCATAGAGCGGTTACTTCGAAGTTAGTTTTCGCATCTACTAGTAGCTAAGCAACCATGTACCAACTAATGCTAATTCGCAGGTGAATCCTATAAGGAGACTGGCACAGATTTCTTGGCTGCTGTAATCACTGTTTGCAGAGAGGGTAGATCAACTGCGTCAACAGCAATTTTGGTTGGCAACCATCTCTATGTGGCAAATGTTGTTGATTCACAGGCTGTAATATCAAAGGCAGGCAAAGGTGTGGTTTTTCATAACTTTTATCACCGTTAGTGTTATATATATCATGCTGTCTTCATTCACAACAGCTACGTCAGAGCGTTGACCATGCACTATTCGTAGTTGTAATGAATTACTTCATAATTTTCTAGGACTCCTTCCTATCTCGTGGTAACTAGTTCGCACACCAGTTATTACAATTCCTGGTGCGTTATTTCAAATTTCTGATGGAACTAATGATGAGGGATGCCCAGCATGGCAGAAATTTTGTCTGTACTTTTATCAGTATTCAGTATCCTGGAACCATTAAATGCACAAGGGTGGAAACTGGCAGTGGATAATCCAAACTATCCAGTATTCATATTCAGGAAAAATGCATATATAGGAGACACCACATTTCGAAATCCTATGGGAAAGACCCAACTGAATCGAAACTGTGTCGGCTAACATTTGATCGCTGTTAGTATTCCATTTGATAATGTGTTTGCTTCCTAGTTTCCTAAGTGATGTGGTTGACTTAGATATTACATATTACGCAAGAAAGCAAGATCATATTGCACGAGCAGCTTATCTACCAACATTTGTTGCCTTATAACCTTATTGGAATATACATGTATGGATCCTATAATATGTTGGTGAATCAGTTTAGTCTGTCTTATTTGCAGCTAGTGCACTCTCAGATGACCAAACAGAAGCGACGAGCGGGAACGGATTGACCTGCTCTCATCCGCCTATGAGACAGACGGGGGCAGGCAGTGGGCTTGCTCTCATCCCGTCACCCTACCTCCTAATCCTATTCATTTCCCACATAATTATTGCTGAAATGGTATGGAAATATTGTCAATATATTGCTGAAATATTGTTGTTATGCTCAAATATGTTATGTTCATGTACATAGAGCGTAAACACGTGGATACCCATGGATATCCGGTGGATTTGGATTTGGAGTGACATCCATGCCCACGGATACTTTCGTGGGTGGGGCAGAGCGAGGGTGATGGATTTGGACACAGATCTGATTCTGGTATATCCATCCAAACCCGATCCATTACCATCCTTACTTAGTACAATATGTGATGCTATGTCTGTACACCTATTTATCTCTAATTTATGTCATATAGTCTGGTTTATGCAGCAGGGATTAGGAGTTTGCAACATTACATGCGTAAGCAAAGATTACTTTATAGGTACTGCATCATATCATTGTTATGTATGATTAACTAAGTACAAAGTGGATGCTATTACTGACATCTGAAAGTTTGTCTTGAAGAGTATATTAGATTAGTCGCGTACATAGGTTGGAGCTACACTGCAGATCGAATCTATAGTTACTCTTGTTAATTTGTTATATATGAGTGATAATCCTGAGGCCACCTCAAGCGTTTCTTTCTATTACTAGGTTACTTACTTTGGGATAGATTTATGCATGGACGTATTTGCATGTCATACCACCCAGAAATTAATTCAGCATTCAGACACTGCACATGCTATTAATTTTCATTATGTTTACTAGAACTTAACATGATTCAACCTCGCTGAAGCAGTCTGGAAAATGTGATTATCAAGCCAGAAGTGCCAGGCATAATCTCAAGATGTGGAAGTCGGCCAGGCCCACTGAATGTATCAATTCGTGCATCATTGTATTCTCTATTAGAGAATACTGAGGAGAGCTCAGGGTGGTTGACTTCCTCAAGGTTTTCTTTCGAAGTATGGGAGCCCTCAAGAGTGTTTATATATTAATGGCTAGCCCATGCTTCATACGGAGTACCATTTTCAGTGGAGGAGGCGCAATTCAAAGTTTAGCAAGATTCTAAATAGATGGCCAGTACCTTGGAGTGAAGGTACTGAAGGAGGCATACCATGGATCTTTGAGGAAGGAACTGATGCCTGCGGAGTTCCTCGACCAAGCTTAATGCTTGTGGAGTAGTGCAAGCTTTGGGGATGTGAACTATGAAGCATGCCTGTTATCTGCGTCATGAGTTTAGTGTATCACATTATAGACTGCGCAGACAATTTGTGGCTCGATGTCTCATGGGAATCAGACACACCTTTTTGGGAAGTGTGGACTGATAGTTTGTTGTTGTCTAACTCGAGTTACCAGTTTTCCTCGGTATGTTTCCATAGAGACAACATGTTTCATTGCCTGAATTTTGTGATTCATGTCGCACTGCCGGTGGGAGTCAAAATCCAAAAGCACTATGGACTGATAGTTTTCTTGCCATGTAGTTTGTGTTAGCAGTTTCTGTCAGTATAAGCTCCTTGACAACACTTTTACTGTGGCAATATGATTCTTCGTCTCGATTGTCATATTGATCAATTATCATCAAAGTACTCCTATGGTCTTTAGGCATCCATTGTGATGATGCATGATCCAACCATTTATATGAATGCTGTTTTGTTTGGCCACTTTTACTGCAAGAATTATATATTGGTATCTGTGTGTTGATCGAGGTAACTAGACCCTTTTGCGTTCTTTTCTTTAATGCCAAAACAGATTACATATTTACTCCTTTTCTATTGGGTTAGATATTTTCTTACCAAAACTAATTTGGTATAAACATATCCATGTGAAATTTAATTGCAACCCAAATATGCTACTCTCTTTGTTCCATGATAATTAACTATCGTGGTTTTAGTTGTTTTAGTTCATGTATATTTTTCCCCCGGTGCTACAGGTTCATATAATGTATATTTTTCCCCAGAAGGCACTCTATAGGTTCACATATATTTATCTCTTTAAAAATTGGATGAAATGGTAGTAATAACTGCCTTGTTTGTTTTAGGAACCTTATCATTAAGATTAAAAAAGTTCTTATACCTTAAAAAATAAAGAAACATGACACATATCTAATAAGGGGAAATGAGGTATACAATGAGGGTCTGAGTTTGGAACAACCATTGATCAAAATTTAATACAATATTTGATGCAGCACAATTACGAGTAGCATGTAACATACCCGATGTGAATTATCATAATATTATGATAAATGTTTCTATATTTAAGATTGTTATTCCGTAGCAACGTACGGGCACACAACTAGTTATCGTAATGATTCACCTAACATGCACTTTTTGCATTGGGATTTTTCATAAACTATTTTAAAAATTATTTAGTCCACCATAATTTTTTCCTTATCAAAACATAAAGATACACCTTAGTACGTATTTGGGTATGTCTTTGTGTATGTGTACTGTCTACGTGTACTTTATTTAAAAATTATTAGATTTAGAAAAATCAAATTCTAGAAATAATCTTGACGTACAACTCTTGCCCCATCCCAATTTCAGACAAGCCTCTGTTCCTGTCGCTCTCAGTCTCAAAATAATCAAGAAATGTTTGCAATGAGCTACCGAATCATTTTTAGCCATTACAAATTCCAAGACGTCCGGCAGAGGCCAACCACTAGATTAGTGTAGAGTAATCTTCACCCACTGCAGTAGCCAAGTGCAGCATCGGACAAGCGAAAGGCGAACGCTCCCCAGCTCTCCCCATGGCCTCCGCCGGCGAGAACACGGCGGCCCTTCTCCAGGTCTCGTCTCCCTCTCCTCTGCCTCCCCCGTGATAAATTCTTTTCTCTCCCAGTCCCCTCTGCTCGAAAAATTTCTGGGGCAGGAACAAGAGGAATACACTACCGACGGGTCCCTTGATTTCGATGGCAACCCGGCGCTGAAGCATCGCACGGGTGGATGGCGAGGATGCCGCTCAATTCTCGGTAAGCTTCTTCTTCCTGTTGAGATGAATTTCAACTATGGATTAATTTCTTGCCATTTTCGGCTGTTCTCAAAAACTACTCGTGCGATGCTCAATATAGTTTTACTCTTGTCCGGCTGCTTCTTGGACGACGGTGATGCGCAGGTACAGATTTCTGCTATTGCCTCGCATTCTACGGCATCTCGTCCAACCTCGTCACGTACCTCACCGGCGTCCTGGGCCAGAGCAACGTCGCCGCTGCGAGGAACCTGTCCACCTGGCAGGCCACGTGCTTCGTCATGCCGCTCGCCGGCGCCGTCATCGCCGACTCCTACTGGGGAAGGTACCGCACCATGGTTGTCTCCTGCTCCGTCGGCGTCGCGGTACGTTCCTAAATCGCCTTCCAACAGTCTTGTCCTCAAGTCCTCAATCAATGATCAAACAGCACGCCGCAGTCTGCATCCATCTTGGCATCTTGTCATCTCCAAATTGAGATATTCAGACCTCTCTGTTTTGGACAGGGCATGATCATGACAGCTCTCTCAGCGTACCTGCCACTCCTCGTCAAGAATGGCGCGTCATTTACGTCATCGAACATGGTATCGGTTCAGGAGTTCGTCATGTTTCTCGGCCTTTACATGATCGCCGTCGGGCTAGCCGGCCTTCGGCCGTGCCTGATGTCCTTCGGTGCCGACCAGTTCGACGATGGTGACCCGTTGGAGCGCGTGCACAAAGGCTCCTTCTTCAACTGGTATGTGTTCAACACGAACTGCGCGTCGCTCATATCCAGAACCGCCATTGTGTGGGTGCAGGACCACTACGGCTGGGCGTTGGGCCTCACCATCCCGGTGGCCGTCCTGGCCGTCGGGCTCTTCTGCTTGGTTGCGGCGTCACGGACATACAGATTTCAGCCAACCCGAGGTAGCCCCGTCACCAGAGTCTGCCAGGTTGTCGTCGCCGCCGTCAGGAACTCTGGTATCGAGCCACCGGCCGATAGCTCTCTTCTGTACGAGCTGTCGGAATACGACAGTGACATGAAGGGAGTTCAGAGAATCGATCACACCACTGATCTCCGGTCAGTTAGCTCAATGAATGAACTCTCTGACAATTCCTTGTTCAATAACGGTCTTGACTCGAGCTGCATCTGTTGTTTCTTACTTGATCAGATTCTTTGACAAAGCCGCCATTGTCGCGGTTTCGGACAAGGAGGCAGCTGCCCCAGCTCCGTGCAGCCCGTGGAGGCTGTGCGTCGTGACACAGGTGGAGGAGCTCAAGATTCTCGTGCGGATGCTGCCGCTCTGGGCGACCATCGTGTTCTTCTACGCCGTGTCGGCGCAGGTTTCGTCGACGTTCTTGGAGCAGGGCCTGGCGATGGACGCCACCGTTGGCACCGTGCACGTACCGCCCGCGTCCATGTCCACCTTCGAAGTGCTTACCGTCATCGTCCTGGTCCCGCTCTACGACCGGGCGTTCGTGCCGGTGGCCAGGCGTCTCACCGGGAGAGGGAAGGGCGTATCGGACCTGCGAAGGATCGGCGCTGGCCTCACCATGCCCGTGTTTGCCATGGCCGCGGCGGCGGTAGTCGAGACGGTGCGCCTCCGCGCGGCGCCGGGGAAGAAGATAAGCGAGTTGTGGCAGGCGCCGCAGTACGCGCTGGTGGGTGTTGGCGGGGTGCTCACCACCATCGGCCAGTTCGATTTCTTCTACAGCCAGGCGCCGCCGGCTATGAAGACCGTGTGCACCGCGCTTGGATTCCTTGTGGTAGCGGCTGGCGACTACCTGAGCTCCTTCCTACTTACGGTCGTGCAGTGGGTGACGACTACCAGCGGCCGGCCAGGGTGGATCCCCGACGATCTGAACGAGGGGCATCTAGACCGATTCTTCTGGATGATGGCCGGACTAGGCTGCCTGAATCTCATGGCGTTCGTGAGCTGCGCTGCTAGGTACAAATATAGAAAGCCATGTTGAGCCACGCAAAGATTCCACATAGGTGTGGGCCTCCCTGTCTTATCTGCCACATATATTATGTAGAGCTGTATTTTCACACGTGGGTCATGGACGGGAGCATCCAAATAATGGGTGTACACGGTACATACTTGTATAAAGACCATAGTTTAGTTATACTTTCTAGATGTCTCTAAATATCTAAACTATACACATCTACTTAAGCTTTTCTCAAAAATAATTGGTGTACATTTGTACATCCATGTCTCCATGTAGGTCCATCCATGTCGTGGGCCGCCTCTTTCATCCAATCTATGATGATTATGATACGTACTCGGTTCGGAAATACAAGGTCACTTTATTTTTTGTAAAGCAAACTTTAACTAATAATTTGTAAAAATAGATATATCTACAACTAAAATGTGTCCACATATATACATTTATAATAGCGTCAAGTAATATGAATAGGAGGAAGTACGTGGGGGCAGCGTTTTGGCTCCCGGGTCTATGTAGTCCTGTTATCTAGACCGCATGTTTGTGCGTTGAGATCGTCCATGTAACGTGGACGGCTAGAAAACCAGGTCGACAACGGGATAACAGCGACGACCTGGACTGAGGAACAGGTTAGCGGCCGCGTGCTGGACTATGGTCCTGGTCACCGCGAGATGGGGAAGTTGTGGAAGCTGCCACAGTTTTTTCGAACAACAGCTGCTCTAGGAGGAGGTGCGTAGTGCATACCCTGGCGAATCAAAGACGGTGCAGCAGCGTTGCGGGATACGGGTAAGAGATCGCAGCTTCGCCGACGAACTGTGGGAATGGACTCTTCCCCATGGATCCAGTGAGCGAGTACGTGTTCCCAAAATTGTTGGTCCGGGAGTTCCATTTTCTGTCGTGGTCGCCATGCTTGACCCGCATCTCCTGCGTCCCCCTTTTCAGATAAGATGGCTACCTGTAGAAGTGTAGATACAAGGTAACGGCCGTGCCAAAAACATGCATATGTGTAGATCTAGTGCTTGTGATTGTGCATTTGCTAGTGCATTCTTTGTAGAGGTTGTACATCGTCGTACGTGGAGAAGCTGACAACTGAGAACATAGACACTTCAGTAACGGTGCATGTTCCTCGTGGCTCTGCAGGGCTGGGAGAGGGCAGTGCAGGCTGCAGATGCAAATGCGCGCGGGTAAAGTTGTCAGCTTGTGTGGTAGACCGGGCAAAGCTGCGGCCTCGCCGGGTATGACGGTTGCGCCTGCTGCTACGGTGGCATCGGGAATTCTGCCGAGCCACTCCGCCTACGGCGGCGCGTGTGGCAGAAGCGGTGGACGCGGCGGAAGCGACAGCTTGGTGTTCCGCCAACGGCGCGCTCAGGCGGAGGATGCCGTCCATCCCGGACTCCCACGAGCACTTGGGGTCCTCCTCCGCCTTCGACTCCGTGAGCCACCGTCGCCAGGGACAGGGACAGACCGCCGCGGCGATCGTGCAGGTGCAGAGGTGGCGGCGAGGGACAAGGCTCGCTTCAACGCCGACACTAACACGAAACTTATGGCGGAGAGAACCTGCTAGCTAGGCAGCCTCCTTGGCGTAGACCAGGCGCAACAGAGGTGAGAGGACGACCATCGCGACAGTGACATGCAGGTGATCGTGTCAGCCTTCAGAGCCGAGCGTCGCCATGCCGAGAAGGAGCGTTAAGAGGGTTCGTGTGTCGTTAGACTAGTCACAATGGAAAGTATCATGCACATGATACTAGTTTATGATACTAACCCCACAATGCATAGTATCATAAGATAGTATCATAATATTATCATATTTAATGTTTTGTAGAATCTCAATACAAATGTGTGTACATGATGTGTTTACCATTAAGTTTTCTAGTTTTACGTGCTATGATACGGTATCATATTATGATACCACTCTCATCTCTCACCTCATTAAATGGTGTGCCGCATCAAATTTTTACCAACATGGCATGCATAATACTACTTATGATACTCACATTGTGGCTAGTCTTATGTTCACGCGAGGAAATAGCACATAACACCAGATGTTGGTGAATCTTTTGCACAAAACCATATGTTGCAGTTTGTTTTGCAAAGAACACCAGATTTCTTGGTAATTTTTGCAAAAAACACATAATACTTGATTAGCCTCGGTTGACACAGTAATTAGATGATTGGGCCCACTAATAGTAAGGGCATCTCCAACGGGCGACGCAAACGAACTCTGAGCGATCGTTTGCGTCCGCGCATGCCGAAAATGCGTCTGGTACCCCTCCAGCGGTGCGACGCAAAGTGACCGGGGCGTCCGCAGCGACGCAAACCTGCCGCATATTTGCGCCTGGAATGCGTCGCGGCGGACGCCCCAAGTGACCGCTCGCTTCTCCATTGGGCCCGCCTGGTAGCGAGCCTGTATCGAGGTCATCGCTTCCGTGGCTATCACTTCCGTAGCCTCATTACCACAACCGACAAAAAAGCTCGTAGGTCTCGGCAACTTCAGAATAGGACACCGAATGGTCGGGTGTGGCCCAGAATCACAAACCAAACAATAATGAATAACCTTACAGTCCTTTGTTGCATGAGTATTTACGGCTCATTTCCAACATCGTCCCACCTTCTTCTGCTTCACCGCTGGTGCATCAGGAACAGTGACAACTGTAGGCGCCTGCATAGGAATCAAAGAAGCATCAGAGTTTGCCACCAAAGGTGGCTGTCCCATGGACACCGGCGCGGCCTGTCCCAACGGCGGCATTGGCTACCCCAAAGGTGGCACAGGAAACCCCAAAGAAGACACAGGCTGCCCCACATTAGTGTCACTCTTCTTCTTCCTTATCTTCTTCACTTGTCCAGGCTGCGGCGGTGGCTGTTGATGCGTAGGTTGTTGCATATGTGGTTGCACCATACTTTGATGTCCAGGCACAGGGTATGGAAAGTGACCTTGGTACTATTGATATGGCGGCTGTGGCATGAACTGCATCTGAGGCACCGGCATCCTTGGAAACCAGGGGGCCCCATATAGGGGCCGGCGGCAGCAGCAGCCGCAGCCGCCGGGGGAGCTGACCCAGGCATGGTCGGTGCAGGCCCTGGCGCCATCATAGACGCCCCGGGAGGCGCAGATGGCCGCGACGGTCCGGCCATCCCCACGAGCGTGGAAACCCCGGCGACAACCTGCGCAAAGGAGCGCCGCTGCGCAGATCCTGGCGAAGTCGAGGACGAGGAGGGCGACGAAGAGCCTCGATCGCCTCTGGCAAATCAAACCGCGGCCGAAAGCTCGCCGGGATCGACGTCCTCGATGCCGGCGCCGTGGAGGCTTCAGCCGTCACCGAGATCGCATTCCTCAGCATCCCAAGACCATCCCCCGCCGCACGTGCTGCCGATACAACGTCAAATCTTGTAGTAGGGTACCCAATCTTGGACCATAACTCATCAAGATACTCGCCATCGCCCTGGACGTCGATGTTGCAGAGAGGCAGCACATGCGGCACATCGCCGAGCCCGCGCCACGCAACTTCCTCGGCCACCGAGATCTCTTCTTCGTCGTCGGAAACCTCGCCGATGGGATCAAAACGCGACCCCGAGCCTGGGGGACCCACCACCGGCGTGAGCACCGGCCCGATCGGCGGTAAAACCAGCCGCCGCCGGAGCCTAGACATCGTTGGTTAGTAGAAGAATATACTGGTCGAACCAGATTGATCGAACCAGACCACTCCTCTAATTGCTGTGTCAAATAGGCTAATTATGTTTCATGTATTTCTTGCAAAGATTACAGAAAAATATGGTGTTCTGTGCAAAATAAACTGCAACCTGTGGTTCTATGCAAAATATTCACCAACAACTGGTGTTATGTGCTATTTTCTCTGTTCACGCGGATCAAAAGGGACAGTTACGATCCATTTACATCGGGTGGCAGGAGATGTCCTAACACAGAGTGAGTCTACTCCCGCAGCCATACTACCAGTGGAGATAACTATTTGGTCTTATAAAATATAAAGTAGAAATGATGATTATAAAATATGACAAAATAAATAAATAAATAAGGGATTTTGCATTATAATCAAAAAGTTCAATTGTTGGACACATGCACGGTCCATGAGGTGTTCTAATATTGAACGAAATTCTCGCGGTTGCATCCAACCCAAAATTTCCGAAGTATACGACCACGGGATAAGAGCATCTCTACAGGAGGTCCCGATAACATTTGGGGGGGGGGGGGTGCGGTGGCCAAATTGGACGCACACCGGCGCGTCCTAAAAAGCGCGGCGCGTTTTCGAGCACAATAGAAGCGCCGGCAACCCCATGCCGGCCCCTTCGTCGAAGGGCGCGGAACAGGCGCGCCGGCGTCTCGCGGAACGTTAGAAACAGCGTGTGGGGCCGCCTTGCCTGTGACAGGAGGCGGCGGGTCGCATTAAAAACGACGCGTACTGAACAGTCGTCAGCGTCAACCAAGGCGGTTCCGACGACGACGAGGAGGCGACGTCCGCCGCCGTCCTTTAAAACCCCACCAACGCGCTGCTCTTCTCGCCTGTCGTCCAACCCTAGCCGCTGCCAAGCTCCCAAACACCACGCGACACTCCTACCACCACAAACACCTCGCCATGGCGCACAATGCCGAGGTCGGCGGCAGCGGCAGCGGCGCTCTACGGTGCTGATGCAGTTCAAGCTGCCGCACGGGTGGCATTTCTCCAACGGCAGCTACGCCATTACGCCATCGCACCTGGACCAGAGACGCGCGCCCTCATCGCCGAGCGGCGGGCGCACATGACGCCGGTGGAGCGAAGACAGCCGGTGAATGCGCAGAAGAGCCCGACGTTGTCGCGGCGCTTCCAAGATGAGCGCGACATCGAGCTCGCGCGCTCGGCCGGCCGTGATGCCGACCGCTTCAACCGCTTTGGCCGGCGGGCCTGGTGGCAAGGACGCGACGCTGGCGGAGTACGGCTTCAGGCCGCGCATCCACGATGTCGACCGCGTCCACATGCCCCTCTTCTACCCGCAGGCGCAATGCATGGTGCGACGGCATCAGGCAACTCGCGCACCAGATCGTCGACATGGAGGAAGACGATGAGACGGATGATTCCGAAGAGCCTAGAGTGCCGGAGATGGATGAAGACATACCTGAACCACCAGTTGCTCCAACAATGGTAGCGCAACCTTCAATGCCCCTCTGATTAGGAGGAACAAGCGGGCTGCCCATCGGTTACCTTACAAGTTGTGCCATGGTGTTTGTTTGCCGGTCCAGAAAATCTATCAACGGCTGTACCATCTAGGAAATCACGGGTCTCACGGCAACGACCACATTAATAAGCTCCACAGTTGTGGGCCAGTGGTACTGTGCATAAAAGAAAGAAGGGTCAATACCTGAGAGAAATACAACTGCTGCTGTCGATCTGGCTAACAACCATTGGTCTGGGCTGAGGGAGCATCTAGACTCGGGAGCCAAAGTGAATATCCGGAAGTACGTTGATTTCTTTTTGGACAATCAGCTGAGCTGACTCACATCCTTTTTTCTTACATTCAAGTGAGCTGACTCACATTGATGTTTCTTTTTTTACAATCCAGGTGAGCTCCGCCCCTCGATCTGGTGCCCGTGGACAACACGTATAACCACACATGGGGGAAAATATCTAGTGATACCACACTTTACATGATACCATGATACCACTTCACAAAATTTAAATTTATAAGTGACAAAAAAAATTACAATAAATTTGTGGCTGTTCACAAGATGTGTGTTTACATTGTCTAAAATTTTCAGACCCAAATTTAAAATACACAAAGAGAAACAAAAAAAATACAAATGTTGGGTGAATAGTGGCATTTTGAGTTTTTGTCTTTATGTGACACTACTCATGAGATTCCTCTTTTTTGTTTCTCTAAGGATATTTCGAATTTGGTTATGAAAGTTACAAGGTATCAAATAAGGTGTGGTATCACTAGATATGTTCTCCCACACATGGCTGGTCGCAACTTATGATATGTAATAAATAATGACCGACTACATATTTAGGCCAATAAGAATTTCTTAACCTCAACCGGAATATTGTGGCCTTGTATTCATGAACGGAGAAAGTAGTACCGTGCCTCCCTTTCATTCAATAATATTTTTGAAAAGCTAAAACCATATAGAGTTTTATCAAGTTTTTTTGTAAAAAATTATCAACATACAAAATGGAAAATCAATATTATTAGATACATCATGAAACATAATTTCATGTGATATCTATAGGATAATACATTTTTTGATAGATTTTAAGAAATTTTATTATATTTTGCTTCGTTTAACTTTGCCATAAAAGAAAGTATTCACTGAAATTGATGGAGTACCAATCTGTTACATAATGTAAGCCGTTTTAGCAAATTAGAAGGGTTAACTAAAATGAGTTATATTATAAAATAGAGGAAGTATATGTAAAATATATTCTCTCACTCCACCATCAAGACAACACAGATCTATCAAATGTTTGCTCTCTTTTTTCTCCCGGGAAACTTTTTCCTAATGCTAGAAAAATCACAAACAGCTACCTTAATTATATTCTGAATGGTTTAGCTACATGTAAATATATATATGGCAAAATTTATGAAAACATGGTTCAATGCCTTAAATAGGTTTGTACTACTCAGTTTTTCCGGCTCGAAACACTCCTCACTTTTACCCTCCCCGCTCTAGCTAGATTTGCAAATAACCAAACTGTATATTTCCATCGAGTCAAGGCCTTTAACCGTTATGTCTGGAGCCTGCAAAATGCTAACAGAGGGACCTGCTAGTAGAATGACCTATTTTTCCTAAGTTGTTTCCGCGAGTTGACATCACGATCCGTGTATTAGTTTTAATCGATCCTTCTATGTTGATGAATGAAAAGGACACCACATGCCAATACCGTTTCAAATTAACTAAACAAGATTTCATACAAACTACTGACACGATTTACTATGAGAAGAATTAAAGTATATTTGAAAACCTAAACTAATTAAAATCATCATCTTCTTCTTCTCCTCCTCCTCTTTATCACTTCCTCGGCTGCGGCTGGCGGCGGCGAACAGTGGCACCACTGTTTGGCTTCGTCCACGCTTGGTTCAGATTGCCCATCCGTGCGGCTTCTAACATCGTGAGCTTCTTCTAACTATGAACACCTATCATCCATCTCCCATAGAGAACAACGAACAGATTTACGAGTCCGTGAAGGGAAGAGGTGTTGGTGGTGGTTCCGATAATTCTACCCATCCCAAGGCTTTTCCCACGGCTTTCTTTGGTCAGATCTCTCCAAGAGAAATATGAACAACTCTTGGAACAAGCCAGTGGACAAACCATGGAGATGGGGAGGTAGTTTGATAGGGATGAAAGAGTGGTGGTTCGATGGGGAGCGATGTAGTGTGAGTTGGTATGTGACTGAGGGAGCATATATAGCGCTTGGAAAATAGCCATTGGAATAGAGTTGAAAGATTGCAGCATGGTCTCTTGTAAAATAGTCGTTGTAACAGAGTGGACCCATTCTCAAATACTCCATCTGTAATTGAACATTTTTTCGATAAAGGGCACTTTATTATGCATAAGATGAATATAGAATTCATAGCATACAAGTGAACCCATCATACAACTATCTCGTGTTTCTCAATAATCCTACCATTAATATGAACATTGGGATGATAATCGCGACTAGGATAACAATAGTTGCGAATGGTCATCATAGCATGTTTACTTCTCGAGTGCATATATTTTCATCTTCCTTGTCTTTAACCTAGACTCCTTGTCTGGGATCTTGTGTTTGCGGATGATATCAGCGGTTCGTAGCTCTAGTTCCATCTTCTCGTATTTAATTGTTGTCCCTGATTCAGTCCCTTCCTCTTTGATGAGGAGTACCTTTCCTTTTAATATAAAAATAGGGAAATCTATTTTGAGAAATGTCCCCAATGCGCAAACCCTAGAATGAACCTTCTCTGAGTTGGAGATACGCGATCGTGGGGCGGGAGGGAGGAAAGGAGGTAGGGAATGAGCGGAAGTTGAGAATGTTGGAGGGTGGAGCAGCGGGGCTGTCGGGGATATGAGAGACGAGGCAGATTTCAGTGCGGGGGACGGGAGAGAGATAAGGGGTACTAGGAGAGAGGAGGGCATTGGCTTGAAAGTTAACATAAGTCATACATGATAGCTATTTTTGATAAGCATTTTTCTGCCTAGACAATTTTAGGTTTTGTATTTTTTTTCTTGCAACTAGGTCACGTAGAAGAAATGTTTGCGCTGGATTCCCATTTTTCTGATAATTCTACATTTTATTTGACTTTTTCCAAATGTGGTGGGAATTGGTAGCATGGACATTCGTAGAAAAATGTTGAATATGTCAATTTTCTTTGGATAATGCATGAACCCAACTTGGGTACGCTAAAATTACTTTTGCCAAGTACTCTGTCTTGGTCCTATAAATTCTAAAGTTTACCTCCACAGCTCTAGTTTCCTATTTACGCCAACCCTGATCTCATCCATTAGCACCACATTGTCAACAAAGAGCATACACCAAGAAATATTTCCTTGTATCTCCTTTGTCACCTTATCCATCACTAAGGAAAACATATATGGGCTCAAGGATTACCCTTGATGTAGTCCTATCGTGATTGGAAAGATATCAGTGTCATTGTCTCCTGCGTGAACACTTGTCACAACATTATCGTCCATACCTCTTACGAGGGCAGTGCACTTTGCTGGAACTTTGTGTTTCTCCACCGCCCACCACATGCCAGTCCTTGGTATCTTGTCATATGCGTTCTCCAAGTCTATGCAAACTATATGTAGTTCCTTCTTGTGCTCACTATATATATATCTTTCTCCAAAAGTCGGTGAAGTAAGAAAATCGCCAATGTAATCAATCCCACGGGCATAAAACTGAATTGGTTTTTAGTGACATTCGTCATTTCATTAGGACATGCTCAACGAATCTCTCACAAGTTTCATAGTATGTCTCATAACCTCAATCCCTCACTAATTAGTAAAACTTTGAATGTCTCCTTTATTTTTGAAGATATGTACTAATATGTTCTTTCTTCACTCTTCGGGAATCTTGTTTGACCAAAAAATATGGTTGAAAAGCTTAGTTAGAGCATCTCTAGCAGATCCCCAAAACCGCAAACCCCATATCCGAAACGCGTTTTGGAAGCCGAAAAACGGCCGCGCAGTCCAGACGCGCCAAACATGGCCCGAATATGCTGTTATACGGGCCGCGTTTGGTGCGTCTGGACTGCGCAACCATTTTTTGGCCCGCAACCAAAAACCACAATCACATGGTTTATCCAAATCATCCGATACTTCTCAAATGTCGCAACATAATCATGCAAAATATATTGTTCAAAGCACTCAATCATACATGAAACACGTCACCAAAAGAAGATCGAACATCACATCATGAACGAGGGAAGTGATCACGCGTCACCGTCGCTTGCCGGCGCATCGACATGGCCGCCACCATCGGCAGTCATCGTGGCATCCATGGTAGCACGTGCAGCTTCCCTCCTTCGCGCCAAGATCTGCGTCTTCGTAAGCTTCCACCACTCAAGGGTAGCCTCATCCATGTCGGACGGGTGCATCATCATAGTGGCGTTCTCCGCTGCGATGAGCTCCGCCATGGCATGGTGCTCCTTGGCGCGTGCTCTCCTCTCTTCAATGTTGGCCTTGCGCTTTGCATCCTCCCGGAGCGTCGCCCACTTTGCCTCTTTCTCCTTAGCCTTCACCTCCATCATCTCCTTCTTTGCTGCCAAAGTTTTCATCAACAACGCCTCTTTGGATTTGACCATCACATCGATCTTGAGAGACAATGATGCGACCTCTCCTTGCCTCTTGATCTTGTCCTTGGTTTCCTTGCATCCATCCGGCCTCTTGATACGTCTCCAACGTATCGATAATTTCTTGTGTTCCATGCCACATTATTGATGTTATCTACATGTTTTATGCACACTTTATATCATATTCGTGCATTTTCTGGAACTAACCTATTAACAAGATGCCGAAGTGCCGCTTCGTTTTCTCGCTGTTTTTGGTTTCAGAAATCCTAGTAAAGAAATATTCTCGGAATTGGACGAAATAAAAGCCCGGAGGCCTATTTTCTCACGAAGCTTCCGTAAGTCCGAAGGAGAGACGAAGAGGGGCCACAGGGGAGCCAAACCATAGGGCGGCGCGGCCCCCCCCTTGGCCGCGCGGCCCTGTGGTGTGGGCCCCCGTGCCGCCTCTTGACTTGCCCTTCCGCCTACAAATAGCCTCCGTGACGAAACCCCCAGTACCGAGAGCCACGGTACGGAAAACATTACTGAGACGCCGTCGCCGCCGGTCCCATCTCGGGGATCCTCGGAGATCGCTCTCCGGCACCCTGCCGGAGAGGGGAATCATCTCCCGGAGGACTCTACACCGCCATGGTCGCCTCCGGAGTGATGAGTGAGTAGTCTACCCCTGGACTATGGGTCCATAGCAGTAGCTAGATGGTTGTCTTCTCCCCATTGTGCTATCATTGTCGGATCTTGTGAGCTGCCTATCATGATCAAGATCATCTATATGTAATTCTATATGTTGCGTTTGTTGGGATCCGATGAATAGAGAATACTTGTTATGTTGATTATCAAAGTTATGCTTATGTGTTGTTTATGATCTTGCATGCTCTCCGTTAATAGTAGATGCTCTGGCCAAGTAGATGCTTTTAACTCCAAGAGGGAGTACTTATGCTCGATAGTGGGTTCATGCCTCGCATTGACACCTGGGGGAGTGACGAAACCCCTAAGGTTGTGTTGTGCTTGTTGCCACTAGGGATAAAACATTGATGCTATGTCTAAGGATGTAGTTGTTGATTACATTACGCACCATACTTAATGCAATTGTCCGTTGTTTGCAACTTAATACTGGAGGGGGTTCGGATGATAACCTCGAAGGTGGACTTTTTAGGCATAGATGCGGTTGGATGGCGGTCTATGTACTTTGTCGTAATGCCCAATTAAATCTCACTATACTCATCATGATATGTATGTGCATTGTCATGCTCTCTTTATTTGTCAATTGCCCAACCGTAATTTGTTCACCCAACATGCCGTTCGTCTTATGGGAGAGACACCTCTAGTGAACTGTGGACCCCGGTCCAATTCTCTTTACTCGAAATACAATCTACTGCAATACTTGTTTCTACCGTTTTCTCTGCAAACAATCATCTTCCACACAATACGGTTAATCCTTTGTTACAAGCAAGCCGGTGAGATTGACAACCTCACTGTTTCGTTGGGGCAAAGTAGTTTGGTTGTGTTGTGCAGGTTCCACGTTGGCGCCGGAATCTCCGGTGTTGCGCCGCACTACATCCCGCCGCCATCAACCTTCAACGTGCTTCTTGGCTCCTCCCGGTTCGATAAACCTTGGTTTCTTTCTGAGGGAAAACTTGCTGCTGTGCGCATCATACCTTCCTCTTGGGGTTGCCCAACGAACGTGTGAAATACACGCCATCAAGCTCTTTTTCTGGCGCCGTTGCCGGGGAGATCAAGACACGCTGCAAGGGGAGTCTCCACTTCTCAATCTCTTTACTTTGTTTTTGTCTTGCTTTATTTTATTTATTACTTTGTTTGCTGCACTTATATCAAAACACAAAAAAATTAGTTGCTAGTTTTACTTTATTTGCTATCTTGTTTGCTATATCGAAAACACAAAAAAATTAGTTTACTTGCATTTACTTTATCTAGTTTGCTTTATTTACTATTGCTAAAATGGCCAACGCTGAAAATACTAAGTTGTGTGACTTCACAACCACAAATAATAATGATTTCTTATGCACACCTATTGCTCCACCTCGCTACTACAGCAGAATTCTTTGAAATTAAACCTCGCTTTACTCGAATCTTGTCATGAAAGATCAATTTTCTGGAATTAGTTCTGATGATTCTGCTGCCCATCTTAATAATTTTGTTGAACTATGTGAAATGCAAAAATATAAAGATGTAGATGGTGATATTATTAAACTAAAATTGTTCCCTTTCTCATTAAGAGGAAGAGCTAAAGATTGGTTGCTATCTCTGCCTAAAAATAGTATTGATTCATGGACTAAATGCAAGGATGCTTTTATTGGTAGATATTATCCCCCTGCTAAAATTATATCTTTGAGGAGTAGCATAATGAATTTTAAACAATTAGATACTGAACATGTTGCTCAAGCTTGGGAAAGAATGAAATCTCTGGTTAAAAATTGCCCAACCCATGGATCGACTACTTGGATGATCATCCAAACCTTCTATGCAGGACTAAATTTTTCTTCGCGGAATTTATTGGATTCAGCTGCTGGAGGTACCTTTATGTCCATCACTCTTGGTGAAGCAACAAAGCTTCTTGATAATATGATGATCAACTACTCTGAATGGCACACGGAAAGAGCCCCACAAGGTAAGAAGGTAAATTCTGTTGAAGAATCCTCTTCCTTGAATGATAAGGTTGATGCTATTATGTCTATGCTTGTGAATGATAGGACTAATATTGATCCTAATAATGTTCCATTAGCTTCATTGGTTGCACAAGAAGAACATGTTGATGTAAACTTCATTAAAAATAATAATTTCAACAACAATGCTTATCTGAACAATTCTAGTAATAACTATAGGCCATATCCTTATAATAATGGTAACGGTTATGCTAATTCTTATGGGAATTCTTACAACAATAATAGGAATTCACCCCCTGGACTTGAAGCCATGCTTAAAGAATTTATTAGTACACAAACCGCCTTTAACAAATCTGTTGAGGAAAAGCTCAATAAAATTGATATTCTTGTTTCTAGAGTTGATAGTCTTGCCTCCGATGTTGATCTTTTGAAATCGAAAGTTATGCCTAATAGGGATATTGAAAATAAAATTGTTACTACAGCAAATGCCATCCAAGTTAGAATTAATGAGAATATAAGATTAATGGCTGAACTGCGTGCTAGGTGGGATAGAGAAGAAAATGAAAAACTAGCTAAAGAGAAGAATATAGCTAAAGTTTGGACTATTACCACCACTAGTAATGCTAATGCTACACATGTTGCTGCACCTCCTACTCATACTAATAAAAGAATTGGTGTTAGCAATGTTTCCACTTCTAATGCAAAGCGCGAAAACTGCCTCGAAACTGCTAAAACCGCTGAAACCGCTCGCGATAAAGCTGCTGAAATTTTTTCCAACATTGGGGATGATGATCCCATTGCTTTAGATTATAATGGTTTGAATTTTGATGATTGCCACATCTCTGAAGTTATAAAGTTCTTGCAAAAACTTGCTAAAAGTCCTAATGCTAGTGTTATAAATTTGGCTTTCACGCATCATATTACAAATGCTCTCATAAAAGCTAGAGAAGAGAAACTAGAGCGCGAAGCTTCTATTCCTAAAAAGCTAGAAGATGGCTGGGAGCCCATCATTAAGATGAAGGTTAAAGATTTTGATTGTAATGCCTTATGTGATCTTGGTGCAAGTATTTCGTTATGCCGAAGAAAATTTATAATATGCTTGACTTGCCACCGCTGAAAAATTGTTATTTGGATGTTAATCTTGCTGATCATTCTACAAAGAAACCTTTGGGTAAAGTTGATAATGTTCGCATTACCGTTAACAATAATCTTGTTCCCGTTGATTTTGTTGTCTTGGATATTGAATGCAATACATCTTGTCCAATTATATTGGGAAGACCTTTTCTTCGAACTGTTGGTGCTATTATTGATATGAGGGAAGGAAATATAAAATATCAATTTCCTCTCAAGAAAGGTATGGAACACTTCCCTAGAAAGAGAATGAAGGTACCTTATGATTCTATCATTAGAACAAATTATGATGTTGATGCTTCATCTTTCGATAATACTTGATACACACTTTCTGCGCCTAGCTGAAAGGCGTTAAAGAAAAGCGCTTATGGGAGACAACCCATGTTTTTACCTACAGTACTTTGTTTTTATTTTGTGTCTTGGAAGTTGTTTACTACTGTAGCAACCTCTCCTTATCTTAGTTTTGAGTTTTGTTGTGCCAAGTTAAGCCGTTGATAGAAAAGTAAGTACTAGATTTGGATTACTGCGCAGTTCCAGATTTCTTTGCTGTCACGAATCTGAGCCCACTGCCCTGCAGGAAGCTCAGAAAATTATGCCAATTTACGTGCATGATCCTCAGATATGTACGCAACTTTCATTCAATTTGAGCATTTTCATTTGAGCAAGTCTGGTGCCATTTTAAAATTCGTCAATACGAACTGTTCTGTTTTGACAGATTCTGCCTTTTATTTCGCATTGCCTCTTTCGCTATGTTGGATGAATTTCTTTGATCCACTAATGTCCAGTAGCATTATGCAATGTCCAGAAGTGTTAAGAATGAGTGTGTCACCTCTGAATATGTCAATTTATATTGTGCACTAACCCTCTAATGAGTTGTTTCGAGTTTGGTGTGGAGGAAGTTTTCAAGGATCAAGAGAGGAGTATGATGCAACATGATCAAGGAGAGTGAAAGCTCTAAGCTTGGGGATGCACCCGGTGGTTCACCCCTGCATATATCAAGAAGACTCAAGCGTCTAAGCTTGGGGATGCCCAAGGCATCCCCTTCTTCATCAACAAATTATCAGGTTCCTCCCCCGAAACTACATTTTTATTCGGCCACATCTTATGTGCTTTTTCTTGGAGCGTCGGTTTGTTTTTGTTTTTGTTTTGTTTGAATAAAATGGATCCTAGCATTCACTTTATGGGAGAGATACACACTCCGCTGTAGCATATGGACAAATATGTCCTTGGTTTCTACTCATAGTATTCATGGCGAAGTTTCTCCTTCGTTAAATTGTTATATGGTTGGAATTGGAAAATGATACATGTAGTAATTGCTATAAATGTTTTGGGTAATGTGATACTTGGCAATTGTTGTGCTCATGTTTAAGCTCTTGCATCATATGCTTTGCACCCATTAATGAAGAAATACATAGAGCATGCTAAAATTTGGTTTGCATATTTGGTTTCTCTAAGGTCTAGATAATTTCTAGTTTTGAGTTTGAACAACAAGGAAGACGGTATAGAGTATTATAATGCTTTCAATATGTCTTTTATGTGAGTTTTGCTGTACTAGTTCATCCTTGTGTTTGCCTCAAATAACCTTGCTAGCCTAAACCTTGTATCGAGAGGGAATACTTCTCATGCATCCAAAATACTTGAGCCAACCACTATGCCATTTGTGTCCACCATACCTACCTACTACATGGTATTTTCCAGCCATTCCAAAGTAAATTGCTTGAGTGCTACCTTTAAAATTCCATCATTCACCTTTGCAATATATAGCTCATGGGACAAATAGCTTAAAAACTATTGTGGTATTGAATATGTAATTATGCACTTTATCTCTTATTAAGTTGCTTGTTGTGCGATAACCATGTTTACTGGGGAACGCCATCAACTCATTGTTGAATTTCATGTGAGTTGCTATGCATGTTCGTCTTGTCCGAAGTAAGGGCGATCTACACCGAGTTGAATGGTTTGAGCATGCATATTGTGAGAGAAGAACATTGGGCCGCTAACTAAAGCCATGTTCCATGGTGGAAGTTTCAGTTTTGGACAAACATCCTCAAATCTCTAATGAGAAAAGAATTAATTGTTGTTGAATGCTTAAAGCATTAAAAGAGGAGTCCATTATCTCGTTGTCTATGTTGTCCCGGTATGGATGTCTAAGTTGAGAATAATCAAAAGCGAGAAATCCAAATGCGAGCTTTCTCCTTAGACCTTTGTACAGGCGGCATAGAGGTACCCCTTTGTGATACTTGGTTAAAGCATATGTATTGCGGTGATAATCCAGGTAGTCCAAGCTAATTAGGACAAGGTGCGAGCACTATTAGTACACTATGCATGAGGCTTGCAACTTATAAGATATAATTTACATGATGCATATGCTTTATTACTACCGTTGACAAAATTGTTTCATGTTTTCAAAATCAAAGCTCTAGCACAAATATAGCAATCGATGCTTTTCCTCTATGAGGACCATTCTCTTTACTTTTATGTTGAGTCAGTTCACCTATTTCTCTCCACCTCAAGAAGCAAACACTTGTATGAACTGTGCATTGATTCTTACATACTTGCTTATTGCACTTATTATATTACTCTATGTTGACAATATCCATGAGATATACATGTTACAAGTTGAAAGCAACCGCTGAAACTTAATCTTCTTTTGTGTTGCTTCAATACCTTTACTTTGAATTATTGCTTTATGAGTTAACTCTTATGCAAGACTTATTGATGCTTGTCTTGAAGTGCTATTCATGAAAAGTCTTTGCTTTATGATTCACTTGTTTACTCATGTCATACACATTGTTTTGATCGCTGCATTCTCTACATATGCCTTACAAATAGTATGATCAAGTTTATGATGGCATGTCACTCCGAAATTATCTTTGTTATCGTTTTACCCGCTCGGGACGAGCAGAACTAAGCTTGGGGATGCTGATACGTCTCCAACGTATCGATAATTTCTTGTGTTCCATGCCACATTATTGATGTTATCTACATGTTTTATGCACACTTTATATCATATTCGTGCATTTTCCGGAACTAACCTATTAACAAGATGCCGAAGTGCCAGCTGTCGTTTTTCGCTGTTTTTGGTTTCAGAAATCCTAGTAAAGAAATATTCTCGGAATTGGACGAAATAAAAGCCCGGAGGCCTATTTTCTCACGAAGCTTCCGAAGTCCGAAGGAGAGACGAAGAGGGCCACAGGGGAGCCAAACCCTAGGCGGCGCGGCCCCCCTTGGCCGCGCGGCCCCGTGGTGTGGGCCCCCGTGCCGCCTCTTGACTTGCCCTTCCGCCTACAAATAGCCTCCGTGACGAAACCCCCGCACCGAGAGCCACGATACGGAAAACATTACCGAGACGCCGTCGCCGCCGATCCATCCCATCTCGGGGGATCCCGGAGATCGCCTCCGGCACCCTGCCGGAGAGGGGAATCATCTCCCGGAGGACTCTACACCGCCATGGTCGCCTCCGGAGTGATGAGTGAGTAGTCTACCCCTGGACTATGGGTCCATAGCAGTAGCTAGATGGTTGTCTTCTCCCCATTGTGCTATCATTGTCGGATCTTGTGAGCTGCCTATCATGATCAAGATCATCTATATGTAATTCTATATGTTGCGTTTGTTGGGATCCGATGAATAGAGAATACTTGTTATGTTGATTATCAAAGTTATGCTTATGTGTTGTTTATGATCTTGCATGCTCTCCGTTAATAGTAGATGCTCTGGCCAAGTAGATGCTTTTAACTCCAAGAGGGAGTACTTATGCTCGATAGTGGGTTCATGCCTCGCATTGACACCTGGGGAGTGATGCAAAGCCCTAAGGTTGTGTTGTGCCGTTGCCACTAGGGATAAAACATTGATGCTATGTCTAAGGATGTAGTTGTTGATTACATTACGCACCATACTTAATGCAATTGTCTCGTTGTTTGCAACTTAATACCGGAGGGGGTTCGGATGATAACCTGAAGGTGGACTTTTTAGGCATAGATGCAGCTGGATGGCGGTCTATGTACTTTGTCGTAATGCCCAATTAAATCTCACTATACTCATCATGATATGTATGTGCATTGTCATGCTCTCTTTATTTGTCAATTGCCCAACTGTAATTTGTTCACCCAACATGCTGTTCGTCTTATGGGAGAGACACCTCTAGTGAACTCGTGGACCCCGGTCCAATTCTCTTTACTCGAAATACAATCTACTCGCAATACTTGTTTCTACTGTTTTCTCTCGCAAACAATCATCTTCCACACAATACGGTTAATCCTTTGTTACAGCAAGCCGGTGAGATTGACAACCTCACCGTTTCGTTGGGGCAAAGTAGTTTGGTTGTGTTGTGCAGGTTCCACGTTGGCGCCGGAATCTCCGGTGTTGCGCCGCACTACATCCCGCCGCCATCAACCTTCAACGTGCTTCTTGGCTCCTCCCGGTTCGATAAACCTTGGTTTCTTTCCGAGGGAAAACTTGCTGCTGTGCGCATCATACCTTCCTCTTGGGGTTGCCCAACGAACGTGTGAAATACACGCCATCAAGCTCTTTTTCCGGCGCTCGTTGTCGGGAGATCAAGACACGCTGCAAGGGGAGTCTCCACTTCTCAATCTCTTTACTTTGTTTTTGTCTTGCTTTATTTTATTTATTACTTTGTTTGCTGCACTTATATCAAAACACAAAAAAATTAGTTGCTAGTTTTACTTTATTTGCTATCTTGTTTGCTATATCGAAAACACAAAAAATTAGTTTACTTGCATTTACTTTATCTAGTTTGCTTTATTTACTATTGCTAAAATGGCCAACGCTGAAAATACTAAGTTGTGTGACTTCACAACCACAAATAATAATGATTTCTTATGCACACCTATTGCTCCACCTGCTACTACAAGCAGAATTCTTTGAAATTAAACCTCGCTTTATCGAATCTTGTCATGAAAGATCAATTTTCTGGAATTAGTTCCGATGATGCTGCTGCCCATCTTAATAATTTTGTTGAACTATGTGAAATGCAAAAATATAAAGATGTAGATGGTGATATTATTAAACTAAAATTGTTCCCTTTCTCATTAAGAGGAAGAGCTAAAGATTGGTTGCTATCTCTCGCCTAAAAATAGTATTGATTCATGGACTAAATGCAAGGATGCTTTTATTGGTAGATATTATCCCCCTGCTAAAATTATATCTTTGAGGAGTAGCATAATGAATTTTAAACAATTAGATACTGAACATGTTGCTCAAGCTTGGGAAAGAATGAAATCTCTCGGTTAAAAATTGCCCAACCCATGGACTCGACTACTTGGATGATCATCCAAACCTTCTATGCAGGACTAAATTTTTCTTCGCGGAATTTATTGGATTCAGCTGCTGGAGGTACCTTTATGTCCATCACTCTTGGTGAAGCAACAAAGCTTCTTGATAATATGATGATCAACTACTCTCGAATGGCACACGGAAAGAGCCCCACAAGGTAAGAAGGTAAATTCTCGTTGAAGAATCCTCTTCCTTGAATGATAAGGTTGATGCTATTATGTCTATGCTTGTGAATGATAG
Source organism: Lolium rigidum (assembly GCF_022539505.1). Classification (NCBI taxonomy): domain Eukaryota; kingdom Viridiplantae; phylum Streptophyta; class Magnoliopsida; order Poales; family Poaceae; genus Lolium; species Lolium rigidum. Next base: position 229,173,094 of record NC_061513.1, on the reverse strand, counting down.
GACTAATATTGATCCTAATAATGTTCCATTAGCTTCATTGGTTGCACAAGAAGAACATGTTGATGTAAACTTCATTAAAAATAATAATTTCAACAACAATGCTTATCGGAACAATTCTAGTAATAACTATAGGCCATATCCTTATAATAATGGTAACGGTTATGCTAATTCTTATGGGAATTCTTACAACAATAATAGGAATTCACCCCTGGACTTGAAGCCATGCTTAAAGAATTTATTAGTACACAAACTCGCCTTTAACAAATCTGTTGAGGAAAAGCTCAATAAAATTGATATTCTTGTTTCTAGAGTTGATAGTCTTGCCTCTCGATGTTGATCTTTTGAAATCGAAAGTTATGCCTAATAGGGATATTGAAAATAAAATTGTTACTACAGCAAATGCCATCCAAGTTAGAATTAATGAGAATATAAGATTAATGGCTGAACTGCGTGCTAGGTGGGATAGAGAAGAAAATGAAAAACTAGCTAAAGAGAAGAATATAGCTAAAGTTTGGACTATTACCACCACTAGTAATGCTAATGCTACACATGTTGCTGCACCTCCTACTCATACTAATAAAAGAATTGGTGTTAGCAATGTTTCCACTTCTAATGCAAAGCGCAAAAAACTGCCTCGAAACTCGCTAAACTCGCTGAAACCGCCTGCGATAAAGCCGCTGAAATTTTTTCCAACATTGGGGATGATGATCCCATTGCTTTAGATTATAATGGTTTGAATTTTGATGATTGCCACATCTCTGAAGTTATAAAGTTCTTGCAAAAACTTGCTAAAAGTCCTAATGCTAGTGTTATAAATTTGGCTTTCACGCATCATATTACAAATGCTCTCATAAAAGCTAGAGAAGAGAAACTAGAGCGCGAAGCTTCTATTCCTAAAAAGCTAGAAGATGGCTGGGAGCCCATCATTAAGATGAAGGTTAAAGATTTTGATTGTAATGCCTTATGTGATCTTGGTGCAAGTATTTCTGTTATGCCGAAGAAAATTTATAATATGCTTGACTTGCCACCGCTGAAAAATTGTTATTTGGATGTTAATCTTGCTGATCATTCTACAAAGAAACCTTTGGGTAAAGTTGATAATGTTCGCATTACCGTTAACAATAATCTTGTTCCCGTTGATTTTGTTGTCTTGGATATTGAATGCAATGCATCTTGTCCAATTATATTGGGAAGACCTTTTCTTCGAACTGTTGGTGCTATTATTGATATGAGGGAAGGAAATATAAAATATCAATTTCCTCTCAAGAAAGGTATGGAACACTTCCCTAGAAAGAGAATGAAGGTACCTTATGATTCTATCATTAGAACAAATTATGATGTTGATGCTTCATCTTTCGATAATACTTGATACACACTTTCTGCGCCTAGCTGAAAGGCGTTAAAGAAAAGCGCTTATGGGAGACAACCCATGTTTTTACCTACAGTACTTTGTTTTTATTTTGTGTCTTGGAAGTTGTTTACTACTGTAGCAACCTCTCCTTATCTTAGTTTTGAGTTTTGTTGTGCCAAGTTAAGCCGTTGATAGAAAAGTAAGTACTAGATTTGGATTACTGCGCAGTTCCAGATTTCTTTGTTGTCACGAATCTGAGCCCACTGCCCTGCAGGAAGCTCAGAAAATTATGCCAATTTACGTGCATGATCCTCAGATATGTACGCAACTTTCATTCAATTTGAGCATTTTCATTTGAGCAAGTCTGTTGCCATTTTAAAATTCGTCAATACGAACTGTTCTGTTTTGACAGATTCTGCCTTTTATTTCGCATTGCCTCTTTCGCTATGTTGGATGAATTTCTTTGATCCACTAATGTCCAGTAGCATTATGCAATGTCCAGAAGTGTTAAGAATGAGTGTGTCACCTCTGAATATGTCAATTTATATTGTGCACTAACCCTCTAATGAGTTGTTTCGAGTTTGGTGTGGAGGAAGTTTTCAAGGATCAAGAGAGGAGTATGATGCAACATGATCAAGGAGAGTGAAAGCTCTAAGCTTGGGGATGCACCCGGTGGTTCACCCCTGCATATATCAAGAAGACTCAAGCGTTTAAGCTTGGGGATGCCCAAGGCATCCCCTTCTTCATCAACAAATTATCAGTGTTCCTCCCCGAAACTACATTTTTATTCGGCCACATCTTATGTGCTTTTTCTTGGAGCGTCGGTTTGTTTTTGTTTTTGTTTTGTTTGAATAAAATGGATCCTAGCATTCACTTTATGGGAGAGATACACACTCCGCTGTAGCATATGGACAAATATGTCCTTGGTTTCTACTCATAGTATTCATGGCGAAGTTTCTCCTTCGTTAAATTGTTATATGGTTGGAATTGGAAAATGATACATGTAGTAATTGCTATAAATGTTTTGGGTAATGTGATACTTGGCAATTGTTGTGCTCATGTTTAAGCTCTTGCATCATATGCTTTGCACCCATTAATGAAGAAATACATAGAGCATGCTAAAATTTGGTTTGCATATTTGGTTTCTCTAAGGTCTAGATAATTTCTAGTTTTGAGTTTGAACAACAAGGAAGACGGTATAGAGTATTATAATGCTTTCAATATGTCTTTTATGTGAGTTTTGCTGTACTAGTTCATCCTTGTGTTTGCCTCAAATAACCTTGCTAGCCTAAACCTTGTATCGAGAGGGAATACTTCTCATGCATCCAAAATACTTGAGCCAACCACTATGCCATTTGTGTCCACCATACCTACCTACTACATGGTATTTTCCAGCCATTCCAAAGTAAATTGCTTGAGTGCTACCTTTAAAATTCCATCATTCACCTTTGCAATATATAGCTCATGGGACAAATAGCTTAAAAACTATTGTGGTATTGAATATGTAATTATGCACTTTATCTCTTATTAAGTTGCTTGTTGTGCGATAACCATGTTTATCGGGAACGCCATCAACTCATTGTTGAATTTCATGTGAGTTGCTATGCATGTTCGTCTTGTCCGAAGTAAGGGCGATCTACACCGAGTTGAATGGTTTGAGCATGCATATTGTGAGAGAAGAACATTGGGCCGCTAACTAAAGCCATGTTCCATGGTGGAAGTTTCAGTTTTGGACAAACATCCTCAAATCTCTAATGAGAAAAGAATTAATTGTTGTTGAATGCTTAAAGCATTAAAAGAGGAGTCCATTATCTGTTGTCTATGTTGTCCCGGTATGGATGTCTAAGTTGAGAATAATCAAAAGCGAGAAATCCAAATGCGAGCTTTCTCCTTAGACCTTTGTACAGAGCGGCATAGAGGTACCCCTTTGTGATACTTGGTTAAAGCATATGTATTGCGGTGATAATCCGGGTAGTCCAAGCTAATTAGGACAAGGTGCGAGCACTATTAGTACACTATGCATGAGGCTTGCAACTTATAAGATATAATTTACATGATGCATATGCTTTATTACTACCGTTGACAAAATTGTTTCATGTTTTCAAAATCAAAGCTCTAGCACAAATATAGCAATCGATGCTTTTCCTCTATGAGGACCATTCTCTTTACTTTTATGTTGAGTCAGTTCACCTATTTCTCTCCACCTCAAGAAGCAAACACTTGTATGAACTGTGCATTGATTCTTACATACTTGCTTATTGCACTTATTATATTACTCTATGTTGACAATATCCATGAGATATACATGTTACAAGTTGAAAGCAACCGCTGAAACTTAATCTTCTTTTGTGTTGCTTCAATACCTTTACTTTGAATTATTGCTTTATGAGTTAACTCTTATGCAAGACTTATTGATGCTTGTCTTGAAGTGCTATTCATGAAAAGTCTTTGCTTTATGATTCACTTGTTTACTCATGTCATACACATTGTTTTGATCGCTGCATTCTCTACATATGCCTTACAAATAGTATGATCAAGTTTATGATGGCATGTCACTCCGTAAATTATCTTTGTTATCGTTTTACTCGCTCGGGACGAGCAGTAACTAAGCTTGGGGATGCTGATACGTCTCCAACGTATCGATAATTTCTTGTGTTCCATGCCACATTATTGATGTTATCTACATGTTTTATGCACACTTTATATCATATTCGTGCATTTTCCGGAACTAACCTATTAACAAGATGCCGAAGTGCCGCTTGTCTGTTTTCTAGCTGTTTTTGGTTTCGTAAATCCTAGTAAAGAAATATTCTCGGAATTGGACGAAATAAAAGCCCGCGAGGCCTATTTTCTCACGAAGCTTCCGAAGTCCGAAGGAGAGACGAAGAGGGCCACGGGGAGCCAAACCCTAGGGCGGCGCGGCCCCCCTTGGCCGCGCGGCCCCGTGGTGTGGGCCCCCGTGCCGCCTCTTGACTTGCCCTTCCGCCTACAAATAGCCTCCGTGACGAAACCCCCGTACCGAGAGCCACGATACGGAAAACATTACCGAGACGCCGTCGCCGCCGATCCCATCTCGGGGATCCCGGAGATCGCCTCCGCACCTCGCCGGAGAGGGGAATCATCTCCCGGAGGACTCTACACCGCCATGGTCACCTCCGGAGTGATGAGTGAGTAGTCTACCCCTGGACTATGGGTCCATAGCAGTAGCTAGATGGTTGTCTTCTCCCCATTGTGCTATCATTGTCTGGATCTTGTGAGCTGCCTATCATGATCAAGATCATCTATATGTAATTCTATATGTTGCGTTTGTTGGGATCCGATGAATAGAGAATACTTGTTATGTTGATTATCAAAGTTATGCTTATGTGTTGTTTATGATCTTGCATGCTCTCCGTTAATAGTAGATGCTCGGCCAAGTAGATGCTTTTAACTCCAAGAGGGAGTACTTATGCTCGATAGTGGGTTCATGCCCGCATTGACACCTGGGGAGTGACGTAAACCCCTAAGGTTGTGTTGTGCTCGTTGCCACTAGGGATAAAACATTGATGCTATGTCTAAGGATGTAGTTGTTGATTACATTACGCACCATACTTAATGCAATTGTCTCGTTGTTTGCAACTTAATACTGGAGGGGGTTCGGATGATAACCTCGAAGGTGGACTTTTTAGGCATAGATGCAGCTTGGATGGCGGTCTATGTACTTTGTCGTAATGCCCAATTAAATCTCACTATACTCATCATGATATGTATGTGCATTGTCATGCTCTCTTTATTTGTCAATTGCCCAACCGTAATTTGTTCACCCAACATGCTGTTCGTCTTATGGGAGAGACACCTCTAGTGAACTGTGGACCCCGGTCCAATTCTCTTTACTGAAATACAATCTACCGCAATACTTGTTTCTACTGTTTTCTCTGCAAACAATCATCTTCCACACAATACGGTTAATCCTTTGTTACAGCAAGCCGGTGAGATTGACAACCTCACTGTTTCGTTGGGGCAAAGTAGTTTGGTTGTGTTGTGCAGGTTCCACGTTGGCGCCGGAATCTCCGGTGTTGCGCCGCACTACATCCCGCCGCCATCAACCTTCAACGTGCTTCTTGGCTCCTCCTGGTTCGATAAACCTTGGTTTCTTTCTGAGGGAAAACTTGCTGCTGTGCGCATCATACCTTCCTCTTGGGGTTGCCCAACGAACGTGTGAAATACACGCCATCACCTCTTCTTGTTCTTCTTGCTCTCAAGCACGTCATCCTCCTCCACGTCCTCCAACTCGATGATCTTGTGCTTTGGCGGTGGCGCCTCTTGTTCCCTCAACTTCCATTTCGGATTGTGCTCAAGAAGGGCGTAGCAATGAGCGAATTTGAATGGTATGTTTTTCAAACCCGGCATTTCCCGAAACCTTTGTTGCGCAATAGCTTCCCAATCGTCGGCATTGGTGCCGCTGGGTGGCGCCTTCCTCACGCCCTCGATGCAACCTGACCTCCGGCTGCACGTACGCCATCTTGATGGTGTCCCATCGGCCTTGGAGCGAGCGGCAGGAGCGAATCAGAGTAGTAGAGAGAGGCGGCCTCAATTGGAATAATTTATCCTCGATGCGTTGCCAATACCTCTTGCCGGTTTGGTCGGTGCTGGTCACGGCATCCATCGAGACCACCTCCCAAGCAACGATCGAAATCACAACCTCAAATTCAGAGTAGTTGCCGGACCGGATCGCTCTCCCCTTCGCCTTGGCCACCGCCCCATCGAAAGCCCCCTCCTCGATCTCTTCCAATTCATCTTCTCCGTCGCCGCCGATGTCTTCTTCTTCCTCGAACTCCTTGCCCTCGAGCCCCTCCTTCAATCCTTCATTGTAGTCACCGTAATCCGCAAGCGGCGCTGAGTCGATGTCGATGGTAGCATTGTTTAGCATGACAATGTACGACTCCGGCACATCATCAACGGCGAGAATTTTGTCGAACACCTTGCGCGCATCAGCTGGCTCCAGCGGTGCCGTCACCATCGCAGCCGTCAAGGCAGTTAGCGACGCCATCTTGGCAGTGGGTGGCTTCTTCGCAGCCTTCTTTGGAGCCGCCTTCTTCGGCGCCGGTGCCACGGCCGACACCTTGCTGCTTAGCCACATCACATGCTTGGTTGGAGAATGAGGGGCAACTGCAGCGGAAGGCGCGAGACTAGTGGGAGGCGCGGGGACGACTTGATGCCCCAGCCGCTTTCGCCTTTTGAGAGCAGCAACAACGGGAGGTGCGTCGACCAGGGCGCCTTTGGTGGTGGTTGCCGCGGCGGCGCTGGATCCAGATGTGGTCAGTGGAGCTGGTCTGCGCGGCGCGGCCTCGACTGGGAGCGGTGGCGGGTTGATTGCATCCATGTTGGTCCGGACGCGGGGGCTGCGGTGGCCGGGAGCGGCGGAATCGGGAGTGGTAGGTGGGACAGAAGCGGGAATATGCGAGGTGAAAGTTCCGCACCAACGCTGGGGAGAAGATGGGGTTCACGCTCGCACAACCTGTCCAACCCGGGAAGTTGGAATTTCCGCGGCGCGAATCGGGGCAGGCCAGATTTTTTTTTTTGGAAATGGGAGTCCGATGCGGGATCTCAACGGTCCCTTTTTTCTCCTCCAAACCGGAAATCGGCGGTTATTATGCTGATGGGGATCGGATGGGGGATTTGCTAGAGATGCTCTTAGTCATACTATTGGCACGTCTCCAAGGCTTCTCCACACCTCAATTGGGACATCATCATGACCCAAAGCCATTTCTCCTTTCAAATAACTTACATATGGTTTAAGAATGAAGTTCACCATTTAAAAGAGTGGACTGTCACACAAACATCGACCTTCATATCTTAAAGACACGTAGAAATATAAATATTCCCGATTGAATATGTGCCACATCCATAATAGAAAACATAGTGGAATGTATAGACTTTTATTCAAAGTTACTATCTCTCAATCAAGTCTAAATTATCTTACTGAATAGTATCTCATTTGTCTCATTATATAGTGATAAAAACACAAACGGGATAAACATCCATTATAACTTCCCTAAGTATTGATGAAATTACACACACACACACACATATATATGTATATATAGCAAATGTCTCATACCTCTTTCATCAATTCATACACACGGATTCATCATTTTTGTTCTTCTTCTCCAACATGAACTCCACAATACATACGGGTCTTTCTTCATACAATTCTCATCAAATGGTATCAAAATGGTGGTTCTTAGTGGCTGTGATCCATATCTATGGATTACAACGGAAGTCAGATACCTGACGCGTGGCCGCTCGGGTCGTCTCCTCCAGGGCGGCTAGGGCGGAAACCCTAACCCTCCCCGCTGCCGCCTTCCCCACCCCTCCCCCATCCTCGCCGTCCCCCGAGGCTGCCGCCGGCGAAGCCTGACGCGGCCGGTGATGGGGGCGGTAGGGATCCGCGCGCGGTCCCCTGGTCCGGAGGTATTGAGGCCCGCCTCCGCACTGGGGATGACCCCGGCACCTGGAGGATGATGGCGGCGTGGCCCTCTCATCCCTTCTTCACCACGGCGGATGGGCGGTGATGGGGGCGGCGGCGCGGCCCTGGAACCTGGCGGCGCGGCCCTCTCCTCCCTTCCTTGCCGCGGCCTCGCCGGGCGGGCGGTGATGGGGGCGGCGGCGCGGTCCCGGAACTGCGGTGACCCAGCATACCACTGCATGTTGTAGTATACAAGTCATTGATATGATCTTTGCGAAGGGACTTCTTCACAATTTGCCATATCCCTCAGAGTGGTACAACAGAAACATTGCAGGTCATAACACTCCATACTTTATTACAAACATTGTCTTAACAAGTTGGTATTCTCACAGGTCCTATGAGAACACCCTAAGATACTACTTAAGTACGATTACAACTCATAACAAATATAAAAGAGAGCTCAACAACTTATTTAGGTAAGTTCTACACTGCTCGGCTCTATGATGCTAGGGTATGTCACTACTCCTCCACCTCCGTGTCATCTGGTCCGTAGACTATCCCATAGTCTACGCCTTCCACTCCACCGGTAAGATCAGGTTCTTCGTAAACCAGCTCGTAACTTCCTTCTGGTGCTCCATCGTTGATGGCCTCCACTTCCGGATCACGGTCTAGCAAGGGTGTCGAAAGAAAGTGAGTACAGAGGTACTCAGCAAGTTCTAAAAGAATAAAAAGGTGTTTGATGCACTAGCTACGACCATTGATCAGGAAATCTCAGGTCAATGCATGTTTTGCAATCATTTCTTCAAAAGGTTGCTTTTATTATGAAAACTATGCCCGTCAGTCTTCACAGGTTGACTAGAACTTCGTGGAGTTCCTTTCCCGCCGCGTTCGCAGTTCCCTTCCCGGAACAAGGAGTGACAACCACAATTTGATACACTCTGCAGAGGTGCGTTACTTTTCCCACAAGAGATCTCACCCTTTTTGCCATCCGCAAGGACTTGCCCCCGTTCACACTTCCTTTGGTGTGAGGCCAGGTATAAAGATCCAAGCCCACACCGCCTTCTCCGCGACTGCAAACCCACCCTTTTGTCCAACCGTACACCCCCAGTAGACTTCTCCCGATAATACGGCTTTACTCACGGTGTACTCCGGACAATCCTTCATAGATCGTAGAGCCATCACACTAATGGATGGGGATTTAAAAGGCTATCCCAACCTACGGAAGTGCCTCCAACACCCCGCCAGCTCTACCAATCCGTTGGCGTGCAGAAGGGGAAAGATACGGCTGGCTTCCCCAGAGCCATTATAGATCTCATGGTCAACGCGGTTTGTACGGCGCTAGAATCACTGGACGGCATTGGTAATTAATCCTAGGGTGATATAACCCATTGCAATGGAACCTCCACCATATCAACACATACCATGGTTCCATTGCCATCCACATAGTCATATTCATAGTTGGGAAAGTAACATTTCATTTGCGATGCAGGAGTGATAAGTATATAGCTTTGCATTAAAGTAATAGAAAATACTCAAGTTGGTATGAGCAAGGGTGAACTTGCCTGTGGACTGCGAGATAGTGCAGTTCAATGCGGTTGATGGAACCTCGGACCTCGGGTTCCGTAAGAAGCATCATTGTCCGGTAAAGACAATGTTATAAAATCCAAATAATGCAATCATGGATGTATTATTTTATGTTGGATCCCTTTACCCCGCTGAGTTATATCAATTTAGGGTTGCGTTTAAGATTTATGTCTTCGACAGTAATTTACAATTGATTTAAAAGTATTAATCATTATAATTCATACAAAGTACAACAATTCAAAGTAAAACTATTTTACTTGATGATTTCCTTAGTCATTCCAAAAATAATTTGAAATTATAGAGTTACTTCTATAGTTTTTGGAATAAAAAGGAATATAGTATTTTTCTTGGAAAAATACCCTTTTCAATAGAAATGACTTGGAATATTAGAATTTCATTTTGAAATGTTTGAAAATAAGTATTTGAACTTATTTGAGATTTTTCCTTGAATTTTCTAAATACAAGGAAATAATACTTTAAAATTCCAAGTAATTATTTAAATTCTTGAAAATTCATAATTTTGAATTTGTTTCATAAATTCCATTTCATATTTTATTCTTGTTAAGGTTTATTTTTCATTCATTAATCCAATTTTTAATGGATTTTTAGAGTTGTATTTGATTTATTAAAATTTGGTAAAGTTTTGGCTTTTTATTAAATGTTAAAAGCCTAAAATACCCCCTGGACCTTATTGGGCCCAGCCCAATAATCTAAGCCCATGGGACAGCCCACTAAGGCATGTCCCATAGTGGTTCGGTGGCGCCGGAGCGGCCCACCTCGCTCACTCACGCGTCCCTCTCTCTCACTCGTCCTAACCCTAACCTCTCGCGACGCCCGTGGCGATGGCGTCGCCGCCATGGCCGCCGCCCTGCTCCGGCCATCTCCATGCTCCCCTGCTGTAGCCACCTACCGGATCTTGACCGCCGCGAGACGATCTATCGATCTATCCGCGTGGTTTCTCCGATTTCTTCCTCTCCTGGCGAATCGCCTCCGCTCTGGATCCACTGGAGAATCGCCTTGGGCGATTTGGTGGTCTCCGGCGACTCTCGCCCTCGCCGTCGACGTGTGCGCTCCTGAGACCGACCTGGTGCGGTGCCGCTTGCGCACTCGCTGCCGTCGTCTCCGTGCCGTGCCGTGGTGGTGTTCGTGCTCGTCGGCGTAACGCCGGCGTCTACCCTCGGGTCTTGCAGCTGCTATGGCCGCGCGAGCACCGCCTCGCCATGCCATAGCCTCTCGCCACCGTGCGCATGTAAGTGATCCTCTCCATCTCCTTCTCCTCTCCATGCCTCGTGCGCCTCTCAAGCTACTGTGCTTCTTCTTCCTTCGTTCTACTCGCTCCCTCGGTGATCCCGTGATCACACGAGCCTTGCACTTGTTGCCTAAGCGCTGTGCTTCCATTTTCTCGTAAGCTATGACCAAGTCACCAGCTTCGGTACTGGCCGATGTTGCCTTGCTTGCCGTACATGCCATTTGTTGCTTGCCTACCGCTCTTAGCATGCTCCGGTCTTGCTATGCTATCCCGTAATTGCTTATGTGCTTGCTATGCTTACTGGCAATCTACACTTGCTTGTTTAGGTGTACTGCTGTGCATCAGTGACACTTGTGAGTGCCAGTGGTGCCTGTGATATGCTTCAAGTAGCTTCCTCTCGCAAGCCAATGATCCATTGGATCATTCCTTGCTTGTTGGCTAACTTTCCTGTGTAGCTTGGCTTGCTATAATTGACCTATTTGATCAATTGATTATCAGTGATAGCTTACTGGCTAATACTGTGGCTAAATGATTTAATTATCTTTGTGATGCTGATGCTCAAGCATCACTGTGTTGTTGCTTACTTGTGCTGTTGCTTAATAGCATGTTATCATCGATGCTAAGCATGGATCTCGTGATAAATTCATGCTTGTATTAATTAAATTATGATGAACTGCTTATGCGAGTAATGATTTAAATAACTTGCTTGCAAATGATTTGGCTATTCATGAGTGTTTAGCAAGCAATTGAACCTGAATCCATTCCCTGGATAATGATGTGCTAGGTTTGGCTTCCTTTTAATTGATGCTAAGTGTGATGTGACCTCGTAGCCTTGCTACTCGATTGGTTGCTCACTTAGTTAGTTGGATCTTGTGGCTACTCAACCTTTGCTTGCATATTTGGGAATCATACTTGATATGAATGCCAATATGCTTGCCTCGATGAAAATCTAGGGTTACCGATGGTTCATAGCTTAGGATTTACTCGTGTAGTCTTTTCTAGTCTGCTAATTATTGCAATACATCTACTCGATGCTATTCGTGCATAAGATCTTGCTTCTGTGCACAAGATCTGTATCTGGATGGTTTCCATTTTGGTGGCTTTTTAGACTAGCAGTGATCCTTGGTGAAAACCAAGTGATGATTCACCCATATGAGCATATGCTCAAACCATGCTTAGTTCATGCATATGATGGATCAGATCCCTTGGATCTTTTCCAGGAACAAAGTATACCTTGTTCCAGCTCCTAGAAAGAAATGTTTTGTTGATGCAGACTTGTGGTTTGTGTCACTGCCCTTCACCTCCAGATCTTGGATGATCTTCTCAGGTCACCATGATTTCTGGTGGTTGAGTGGGTGTGTGTGTTGGTTCTGTTCTTGCTCAAGAACTGGATGAACTGTGCTTGTTCTTGCTTCACCCTTACCTGGTGAATCCTTATCTGGTCGACTGGTTACTATTTCTAGGGTTTGTGTCCCTTTTATATGAACCCTGCTTCTATTCTTGCATTGACACACAGGCTTGGCTTGCTTTGTGACTCAGCTCTTGCATTGCCTTGCTGTGGCTTGCCCAGCACCATCTCTCATATGCTGAAACTTGAGCCCACTGTGGCTGCTCAGTTTTGGTCTGCCTGATCCTATCTTGTGCTGTCCAGGTTTTGGACAAGCACAAGTGTGCAGTGACAATGTTCACTGACCAAACTGAATTTCTGTGATGTTTTTCACTCTGTCCAAACTGAATTTCTAACACTTAGTATCCTGGCTAGCACTTGTGATTTGTTTTGCAGGTTTTGAAGTTGAATATGACCAGAAGATGTTCTTCAAGCATTTAGTCTAGGTTTTAGTTTAGGAAAATCTTGTAATTCTCCTTTTTCATTTCTGTTTATTATTGTACATCAATTCTTGTATCAAGAATATTGTAAAGACTATGTATTCTGTGTTGATGATCAATAAAGCTCAAGTTTTTGTTTATGAGCTTTTGGATTTATGTAATGTTTAAATTCTGAATTAAATATTATATTTAATATTCAATTTGAAATTCAAAGTCATTTGAATTTATAAGTTGTGTTTGAGTTATGAGTTCATTATTTATATAGCTCAATGCTTTTTGTTCAATGTATTAACACTTGTCAAATAAATTCATTCCCCAAATCAACAAGATACAAAAGAGATCATGTCGAAATTATTCTAACTCACATTGCCTAACCCTAAGTGCAAAATGAGAGAGAACCTCGATCCCTCTTAGGTTTAGTTGCAATAAGGCGCGAAAATTTCCCCCGTTTTGCAATGAAATGCACATCCCATTTCTAAATCTACCCTTCGTTGTTCCTATGTTCTGGGTTATTACAGGAACCTAGCGGCGGTCCTCTCCTTCCTTCCTCACCTCGGCATCGCCAGGCGGGCGGTGATGGGGACGAATCTCGTACTGCTCCTCCTCAAGGTCTGGGACCACGACACCAGGGGTGGTGGCCATGGATGGCGGTGACGGTGTCGACCTGGTGGCAGGTGGCGGGCGTCCGGTGCCGCTGACCGTGGCACCGCGGTGGTGGTCTTCTCTCCCGCCGGAGGAGATAGGCTAGTTGTGTGGCTAGCCGTGGCGGATCTCGCGATCCGTCGCCTAGCTCCGGATGGCGAGGCACACCTGCCGATGAAAGTCAGCCCGAACTTCGGTCATGGCGGATGATGGCGGCGCTGTTCGTCGTTACCTTGTTGAAGACATTGTCTCCGCAGTCTACGTTCTTTGCCTGGGCTGCTCCAGGGGAAACCCTAGAACCGGGTCTCCCGGATCGGACGATGGTGGCCCGCAACGCTGTTCTCCCTGTTGCGGGCATCGTTTTTAGAGCAGACAACGGATGGCGGTGGTGCTGAGGTGGAGCGGTGTGCTTTTGCTGTGTCGGCATCGCCGAGTAGCCACGACATGGTGCAGTGGTGTTTCGGGACGGATGTAGTGTGATGGACGCGCGCAAGAGGGTGGAGTCGTCTGGCGCCGTGGCGGCATCGATGGCAGGCCTGTCATGGTTAATGCGTTGATCTCTCTTGAAGATGGAGTCCAGGAAGACGGCGGTAACAACTTCTATGGCGTGGGCGTGGGCGTTGACGTATGCTGAGAGTCTGCTTGACTGGATGTGCTTCTCATCTGCTATTGGGTGGCCTGGGAAGGTATTTGATTTTTTGGATGATGTGAGTTGGTGAATTATCACGCCCTTCATCCCTATGTAGGTTTAGTGAGGTGGCTTCGAGTTTGATCTTTTGTATTTCTTTTGTAAGGTGTCGTGAATAATCTAATAAAAAAAACCGTGTGCATTCCTTGGATGCAGAAGCTGGGGTGATATTTCCCCATTTTAAAAAAAATATTCATAGTACTCATTGGGGATCATTTAAAAGTTCAAGTAGCCACTTTTGGTGACCAAAATCAAAATCTGCCAACAAATTTCAGCACCAATGTAGCCCAGATTTTCCTTACTTAAATACTCCAAGAATTTTTGCTAATTTTTATGTGTGTAGGGGATGAAAAGTTGTAGTTTCTGCAAAATTTTCATCCTAATTGGAGTTACATGTAAAGAATTGAAAAATAAAACGGTGAGCAACATCATGCCGATTTCTGTTACTCCTTCTACGTTCTTTACAAAAAAATGAAAATCTTTTTGTGGCTTTTAATTTTGGGTGGAAAATACAATTAATTGAACAACAAGCAAACTAAATGAATAAGTAAAATATTTTTGGGTTTTTACTAAGAGTGATTAACATGCAAAGGCTAGAAAGTGGAAACCTTTTTGGATTTTGAAGTTTTTGTGCCAACAAAACTACAAATCAAACAACTTATATAATACTAGGTAAAATTTGATACGGGGCACCGTTATTTTCCGGTCTTTTCCAAAACACATCGCTAAAACGTGTCTTGGCTAGTACCATTATAATTTCACGGTACGTTTGCCAGAATACACCATGTAACCAAAAATGGAAAGTTTGATTTTTTTCTGCTTAGGATAACCATCCATTTTCGTTTAGATTGGTTTTTTTGGTAGTTAAAACTTCAGCCCAGCCGTGGTTTTTTTTTCTTTTAGAACCCTTTTAGGCCTTGTTTACTTCTAGGGTATTTAGGGGATGAGATGGGATTATTTTGTATCCCGGAAAATTCCCACTAGTCCATTACTTCTTCGGTTTTGAACCAAATAATCCTGAGATATCCCCTCCCATCCCACTTTTTTTGACTAAATAAAAAACTCTCCATCGTAGTAGTGTATTTTTGGGAAGGGTATTTGAGGGAATTGGGTGAACACCAAATTCCCTCCCATCCACATACCCATTGGGAAGAAAAATACGAGAGAAATATACAAGGCCTTAGTGTGTAGGAAGAGGTTCTAAGGTTTTTTTCTTTTCTTTGCCTTGTTAGTTCGTAAGCATCAATTGGATGCAAAATAAAAAAGTTTTTTTTGCCTTGTTACTTCTGACTTAGTCCATGTTTTATTTCTTATATCTCTTCCCAAAGGTAGAGAATATATGATAGGATAATAGCACAGCAATTTAGAAATGTGAAAATCACACCCCGAGCTAAAATGGCGCAAACTATTTGTATGAATATCTGAAAAGGGAAATAATCAAAGTATCTAGAGAGCTTGACTTGACTTGCTGAATAGAGTAGAGACGTAGAGTAATCTTTGTGTTGCCTTTGGTTGTGATTTGCGGCACTGGCCACGTGCTTTGATATGAGCCCACTTTCCTTGTTCCCCTCCTTAGCTGTTGCTCCGTCCAGATTTCAGATGAGTCCTCTGTTCCTGTCCCTCTCATGCTCTGTAAAATCAGGAAATGTTTGCAAGGAACTACCTAATCATTTGTATCCATTCAAAATTCCAAGACGTCCGGCAGGCCAGCCACTAGACTAGAGTAATCTTCACCTACTGCATTTGGCCACCAGGCAACTGCAGCATCGGACAAGGGAACGGCGAACGCTCCCAAACTCTCGCCATGGCCTCCGCCAGCGAGCACACGGTGGCCCTTCTCGCCGAGGTCTCGTCTCCCTCCTCTGTCTCCCTCGTTGTAAATTCCTCTCTCTCTCTCTCTCTCTCTCTCTCTCTCTCCCGTTCGCCTGCTCAGAATTTTTTAACTCATGGAGTTCAATTTTGCTGGGGCAGGTACAAGAGGAGTACACCACCGACGGGTCCCTTGATTTCCATGGGAACCCGGCGCTGAAGCATCGCACGGGTGGATGGCGAGCATGCCGCTCAGTTCTCGGTGAGTTTTCTTTCTTCTTCTTTCCGTTGAGGTGGATTTCAGCAAGATCAAATTTCATCGTAATTTTCACCCGCAAAAAAGGAAAAACCATCGTAATTTTCACCTGTTCTTGGTAGCAATACTCCGCGTGCGAATGTGCGATGATCAATCGGTTCTACTCTTTAACGATGATGATGCGCAGCTACGGAATTCTGCTACTGCCTGGCGTACAACGCCATTTCTGCCAACCTCGTCACCTACCTCACCGGCGTCCTGGGACAGAGCAACATCGCCGCCGCCAGGAACGTGTCCACCTGGCAGGCCACCTGCTTCCTCATGCCCATCGCCGGCGCCGTCGTCGCCGACTCCTACTGGGGAAGGTATCGCACCATGGCCTCCGCCCTTGCCTCATGTCCTTCGGCGCCGACCAGTTCGACGACGGCGACACGTCGGAGCGCGTGCACAAGGGCTCCTTCTTCAACTGGTACGTGTTCAACATGAACTGCGCGTCGCTCATATCCAGCACCGGCATCGTCTGGGTGCAGGACCACTACGGCTGGCCGCTGGGCCTGACTATCCCGGTGGCGGTCCTGGCCGTCGGGCTCTTCTTCCTAGTTGCGGCGTCGCGGGCGTACAGGTTTCAGCGAACCCGTGGTAGCCCACTCACCAGAGTCTGCCAGGTCGTCGTCGCCGCCGTCAGGAACTTTGGTGTCGATCCGCCGGCCGACAGCTCTCTCCTGTACCAGCTACCGGAAGACGACGTTGCCATGAAAGGAGCTCAGAGGATCGATCATACCACTGATCTCCGGTCAGTTAGCTCGACGAATTCTCTGAAAAGTCCTTGTTTGGTGATAAAATAAAATAACAGTCTTGACTCGAAATGCACGTGTTGTTTCTTACATGATCAGATTCTTCGACAAAGCGGCCACCGTGGCGGTTTCGGACAAGGAGGCGGCTGCGCTGGCGCCGTCCAGCCCGTGGAGGCTGTGCGCCGTGACGCAGGTGGAGGAGCTCAAGATTCTCGCGCGGATGCTGCCGCTCTGGGTGACCATCGTGTTCTTCTACGCGGTGTCGGCGCAGGTTTCGTCGACGTTCGTGGAGCAGGGCATGGCGATGGACGCCGCCGTCGGCTCCGTGCGCGTCCCGCCCGCATCCATGTCCACCTTCGACATGCTCACAATTGTCGTAATGGTCCCGCTCTACGACCGGGCGTTCGTGCCGGCGGCCAGGCGGCTAACCGGGAGGGAGAAGGGCGTCTCGGATCTGCAGAGGATCGGCGCTGGCCTCGCCATGCCCGTGCTTGTCATGGCTGCCGCGGCGACTGTCGAGACGGTGCGCCTCCGCGCGGCTCCGGGGAAGATAAGTGAGCTGTGGCAGGCGCCCCAGTACGCGCTGGTGGGGGTCGGCGAGGTGCTCACCACCATCGGGCAGCTCGACTTCTTCTACAACCAGGCGCCACCGGCTATGAAGACCGTGTGCACGGCGCTCGGGTTCCTTGCGATAGCGGCGGGCAACTACCTGAGCTCGTTCATACTGACGGCAGTGCAGTGGGCGACGACTACCGGCGGGTGCCCCGGGTGGATCCCCGATGACCTGAACGAGGGGCATCTCGATCGCTTCTTCTGGATGATAGCCGGACTGGGCTGCCTGAATCTGATGGCGTATGTGAGCTGCGCTGTGAGGTACAAATACAGAAAGGCTTGCTGATTTTTCAGGTCCGTATCGTACGTGTGCCGCAAGTTTTTTTTGCAGTGTGCGATGCATGGTTCCAAAGAAATGTATGTAACAACTGTAGCATCAAGATACCACGTATCCATCAAATGTTCTTCTGATAGAATATAAGAACGGACATATTCAATCTTTCTCACAGTGGTTTTGTTAGGTTAAAGCCGGGTTTATCTTGAGCTTGCCGTCTAAAAGTTATCTTTCTTTCAGGAAAATTTTCTCCCCAATGCTAGAAACACACCGAATAGTTTTTTATACATGTTCATATCTATCTATCTATCTATCTATCTATTATCTATATCTCTACCTAATAATAAAGAAACTAAGGTTTCTTGTTGGTCCGTTTTTTACTACCCCTAATTTTTGTCAAAATTACAAGTCCTGCCACCGTTAAGTCAATCAATCAAGAAAACGCTTCGTTAATCCTTAAAACGTTTCGTACTTGAAATCGAGTTCAGGCCACCGTCTCCTGCCGCCCGCGTCTTACGAAGGCAACAGCTAGCGACGAACGGAGGAAGGCGCAGAAAGCGGCGCTGGTCCCTCCATAATCTGGAGAAAGTGGAGGAACTCCAGCCCACCCTCGCGCTGGGTCTAATATCACAAAGCTTCGTTGCGAGGATAAATTAATTGAGAGCTCCCCGCGTCGCCGGCAAATACCAGATGCTGCGAGCGAGGGATGCAGGGAGAGAGGCGGGCGTGCTGGTGAGGCAAGGCCGCAAGGGTAAGAATCGGCCGCCATCATCTTGCTGAGGGAAAGAGGTGGGTGTGCGGCAAGCCGGCAAGCTGAGCGGTGAGATGGATCTGGGCAGGCAGCAGGTCGCCGCGTACGAATATAGCACAGTGATGTGGATGCCCTGCTGGTGGTGATTTTGTGGAGGAATTGAGTGAGTAAGAAGAGACAATTCCTGTCGCCGCTATTTGGATTTAATGGATCGTAGACAAGCTCCCAGCGAGAGCAAGATAATCCCTTTAGCCTTTTCTCATTTTAGTTGGACCGAGTAGATGGGTTCTAGAGAGAGATAGAAAATGAGATTCTTTGGTATTGCTATACAAATTTAAGAGATACTAGACGGTGTTCAGTGGAACGAGTTATAAAGTTTGAATTTTTTGACAGTTCTGGATGCATTTAATTGTTAATTTGATTGGACTTTATTTTGTAATGCCAAATCTCCCTCCGTCGTTACTTGTCTGGATAATCCTCTGTTTTTGGCACACTAACTGATAGTTTGTACTACCTCCGAACAAATATAAGTATCTTACTTTTGTCTACATGTCGATGTATATAGATGCATTTTTTCATAGATACATCTGTATCTAGAAAATATTAAGATACTTAACTGAGTTGTGTCTGTCATCCGGTGATGCGTGGTCTTCAATGGTGATCACCGGCCACAAGACTTTGTCACCGGCCATGTGGAATTTGTTTTTCGGTGCGAGAAAATGAGACGAATGCTTGTTATTTGCCACCGTATATTATCGGTCGAGAAGTTACATACCCATACGATAATTGGTTT
The DNA here is from genome assembly GCF_022539505.1 of Lolium rigidum. Taxonomy (NCBI): domain Eukaryota; kingdom Viridiplantae; phylum Streptophyta; class Magnoliopsida; order Poales; family Poaceae; genus Lolium; species Lolium rigidum. The sequence goes on along the minus strand of NC_061513.1, from coordinate 229,154,016 downwards.
ACAGTTTGTTGGATCACTTGTCGAGTAAGCAAGGTCTGGTAACCTATGGACAATATAGATGATAGGCCAATCAAGAACTCCAAGATAACATATACATAGCACTCAGTTGTAGCGCCGTAGCAACGCACGGGTTTTGTCCTAGTCCTGCAAAAAAAAAGTAGGAAAACCAGTTACCACCATGGAGGATAGCAATCTCCTTCCACAACTGCTGCATGACATGGTCGATAAAATATATGTAGCAAATCACTCGAAGAAGACCCAAACATAATACAACCACATCATGCATCTCTCGGACCCGAAAGGAACAAATTTTCTCATCCGGATAGTCAGTTTCTCTCATCACTCGAAGTAGAAAACGTTATAGACGGCTGTCCTCATTGCAACCGAATATATGTCAAGGAAATCGTTGACGCGGCGGTGCTTCTCCTCCTGATCACCATGGAGAATCTTAATCTGCAACGCAAGGTAGCTGATTCGATTGATTAGTGGATGGATAGGGCGGTGCGGGAGACAACATGCTGCCTTGGAACCGAGGATGAGAATACGACGATGGCATCCATGAGGGAAGTGGAGGGCCTGCAAGCGCAAGGGGTGTGAGGCGAGGATGGGAAGGGGAATCATTTTTCTAGGAAGGGAAGATGAATCACTCGGACGATTAATATGGTGCAGATGCGGCAATGCAGAGGGAGTGGAGAGGACATGACGGTTGGTCTTTTATGCCTAACTAAAGAAAGCAAGATTTTAGGGCTGGATGTGGGAGATTAAGGCGTGATTAATGGTTTGCACTAAACCACTGGCAGTCCCAGGAGTAAATAGAACGGGCAAAGGAAATATATATGGGATTCTAGTCAAGGGAAGAGAAAGGGATTTTATGCTGAATTCGCTTAAGAATATGACGTGCAAAACATAATTAGATGGTAGAAAAAGCTGAGATGGTGGGACCATTGAGGTGGCATAGCTGCATGTTGAGAGAAATATGTTAGTGGGGATGAACTATTTAGTTATATAAGATTTCATATGTGTGTTTGGGAGGGGGGCACTTGCCCCCCTCCCCCTCAAAAAATTGGATGAAATAGTGGATGACATGCGCGTCTCACCATGGTACCCAAGAGCGAGATTGACATCAAAGAAAATGACATTGTGCCTGGAGTTGTCGTTCTTGGAGACACCATCATGGAAACGGCAATGTCTCGGAGAACTCCGTCATATCGGCTGTAGACGAGCCAGCCGAGCTGCGCGTCGTTGGCATGCATGCACATCTTCTCTTGCTGGTGAATAAGAAGACTTCCAACACCGTTGCGCCCGCCATGATGAATTGACGATGCCAATGGTTTGACAACGATCACCAGCAGTCACACCCAGGCGGGACTCCTTCGATTGTTGTGAAGGCTTGATAATAGAAACCCCACCATGATCCAGAATTCCTGGTGTACAACTTAAGCGGTCTCTATTGATGAGAGTAGGGGGGCTTTTGCCCACCTCTCCCAACAGTCACTATTAGAACTAGGGAGATATAGGCGATGCAACAATTGCCAGCATTCATTGATAACGATGGGAGGGTATATATATAGCATACACTGGCAACACTTTGCTATGTTTTATCCTAGCATTTAAAGGTGTTCTAGAATTTATGTTTTTCTACTTCATAAAGAACATGATGGCCCACTTTGCTATGTTTTATCTATGTTTATAAAAAAATAGTTGCTTTCAGCGCATAATTATTCATGATCCTGTGTTTGAGTTACTTATCATGTTATAACATAGTTGCTAAGATCTATTATTAGAATTATATCTATCATGTCTATGTTTAGAGTACTTTGATCCCAGCTCACAATGCTTTTACAATAAATTTGATCAAGATTGTGCTAACTTCATGTCACCTCAAAAATTATTTTTGTTATCACTTACCTACTCGAGGACGAGCAGGAGTTAAGCTTGGGGATGCTGATACGTTGCAAACGTATCTATAATTTTTGATGCTCCATGCTTGTTTTACACCAATTTCTACATGTTTTGCTTACAATTCATTGCACTTTTATACATTTTCCGGCACTAACCTATTAACAAGATTCCACAGTATCAGTTTCCTATTTTCTGCTGTTTTGTATTTCAGAAAATTTGTACAGAAAATATACTCGAAATTGGACGAAACAAAAGTCGAAGTCAATATTTAACGTAACGAAGACATAGTCCAAAGGGGGGATGAGGAGGCGCCACAGGGTGGCCAGACCACCCCTTGGCGCGGCCTGGGTGTGGCCCGCGCCAAGGGGTGGTGTGGGCCCCCCAGGCGGCCACTGACCTCGCCCTTCCGCCTATTTATTCACGATCTCGGGAAAAACCTAAACATCCGAGCCTCCATCCACGAAAAGTTTCATCGTGGCCACCATCGTAGACCCTAGTTCGGGAGGGTTCTGAAGCTCTTCCCGGCACCCTGCCGGAGGGGGAGATCATCGCCGGAGGCCTATACATCGCCATGCCCACCTCCGAAGTGATGCGTGAGTAGTTCATCTGAGGACTATGGGTCCATAGCAGTAGATAGATGGTTGTCTTCTCCAATTTGTGCCACATGTTTAGATCTTGTGAGCTGCCTATCATGATCAATATTATCTTTATGTAATGCTACATGTTGTATTTGCTGGGACCTGATGAATATTGAATACTATGTTGAGATCGATTATATACCTGTCATATGTTATTTGTGATCTTGCATTCTCTCCGTTGCTAGTGGATACTCTGGCCAAGTAAATGCTTGTGACTCCAAGAGGGAGTATTTATGCTCGATAGTAAGTTCATGCCTCTAGTTTTCTGGAAGAGTGACAATAACTCCTAAGATTGTAGATGTGCTGTTGCTACTAGGGAGAAAACAATAATATTTTATCTAAGCGTAATTATATTGTTTACTTTACACACATTACTTAATGCGATAATATGTTGCTTGCAACTTAATACTGGAAGGGCTTCGGACGATAACCGGAAGGTTGATTATTAGTCATAGATGCAGTTGGACTACGGTCTATGTATTATGTTGTAATGCCCAAACGAATCTCATAATAATCATATTGTCATGTATGGTCTTTATTCTGCCAATTGTCCAGCTGTAATTTGTTCACCCAGCATGTTATTTATCTTTATGGAGAGACACCTCTAGTGAACTGTGGACCCCAGTCCTTTCTACAATCATCATGTTCTGTTTACTTACTGCATACACCGTTCTCTTTCATTCCGCTGCAAAAAATCATCTTTCCGCACTATACATTTAATCCTTTGTGCTCAACAAAACCGGTGAGATTGATAACCTCACTGTAAGTTGGAGCAAAGTATTTTGGTTGTGTTGTGTGCAGGTTCCACGTTGTTGCTGACGCCGAGAGTGCGCCCTGCCAATAGTCAGCTAGCAACACCTTCAGAAGTCACGCCTTTCTCCTACTGGTCGATTAAACCTTGTTTCTTACTAGGGAAAACTTGCTGCTGTGCTCATCATACCTTCCTCTTGGGGTTCCCCAAAGATGTGCAATCTGAACTCATCAAGCTGATTTTCTGGCGTCGTCGCCGGGGAACTGAAGAAAAGTTACACCATAGAGATTGCCAACTCCCACGGCAACAGCTGATTTTCTAGCGTCGTTGCCGGGGAGAAAGAGGATTTCTGCAAGGGGAGTCTCTCATCTCCAATCTCTTTACTTTGTTATTGTTTCTCTTAGTTTATTTTACTTTGTCTTGTTTGCTTCATAATATCAAAAACACAAAAAAAATAGTTTCTTTTATAGCTTCTAATTCTATTGTTCTATTTTAATTTTGCTAAAATGGGTTCTGCTGAAAATACTAAGTTGTGTGACTTTACTAGCACAAACAACAATGATTTTATTTGTACACCTATTGCTCCACCTACTCCTGAAGCAACCTTCTATGAATTTAAACCTACTTTGTTAAATCTTGTTATGAAAGAGCAATTTTCTGGTGTTAGTACTGATGATGCTGCTTCTCACCTTAATAATTTTGTTGAACTTTGTGAGTTGAAAAAGTATAAAGATGTAGATGGTGACATTATTAAACTTAAATTGTATCCTTTCTCTTTGAGAGGGAGAGCTAAAGATTGGTTGCTATCTTTGCCTAGAAATAGTGTTGATTATTGGGTTAAATGCAAAGATGCTTTTATTGGAAAATATTATCCTCCTGCTAAGATTATATCCTTGAGAAGTGACATAAGGCTGGTGCCATTGGGGGCGGTAGTGGAGGCGCTACCGCCCGAGGCGGGGCGAGAGGCAGGCGGGAGAGGGGCGAGAGGGCAGCGCGGGGCGGTGGCGCTGGCGCCGGGCGCTATCGCCCGCTACCGCTCGGCTACCGCCCGCGCTGGGGGCGAGAGGGAGGCGATAGGCGGGCGAGAGGCGGGGCGGCGCGATGGCAGCACGGAGCGAGAGAGAGAGGGGGGCCGGAATCGCCGGCGAGCGGCGAAGACCGGCGGCGCAGATGTCGCCCGATTGGCACAGAAGAGGGCTCCCCGTCGGCCGCGCGCAGAGAGAAGGGGAGGAGAGGAGGGAGACGTGCAGGGGCTTCTCGGCGGCGGCGGTGGGGCTTTATAGCCAGCCAGGGGGCGGCGAGGGCCATCCTGGCAGCCAGCGCCATCGACGGCCACGGCGTCGACAAACAGCAGCTTGGCTGCGTGCGTGGAGAAGAAGATGGTTTTGCAGAAAACCCCCTGGACTTTAGGATTTGCTTAGGAAAAATAAAAACATGGTAGGATTTGGCATTTTAGGGTGTTTTGAGCCAAATTTTGAGGGGCTTTTTGCAAAAAAATTTAAATAGAGCAAACAACCACATTGGCAACATTGTTGCAAACCTTTTTAGTGCAAAAATTCACAAAAAAATGCAGATGCATGCATGCTTATGAACAAATTTTTATGTAATTTTTTTTATGATGTAATCGGTTACAATTTTAGTTCAATAAAATAATTTCCTTGCATTATTTTTAATGTTGTAATCTCAAAAAGAAATGCTGATGTCGAGGAGAGAGAAAAGCTGATGTGGAGGAGAGAGAAGTGAGAGCTGGCACTATAGCCCGTGCACTGGCACCGTGGGGTGAGAGTGGGGTGAGAGTGAGGGAAAAAGCTGATGTGGCAGGCTATAGTGGTGTGGTGCATTGGCATTTAGACAATTTGATAATGAACATGTTGCTCAAACTTGCGAAAGAATGAAATCTTTGGTAAAGAATTGTCCCACTCATGGACTGACTACTTGGATGATCATCCAAACCTTTTATGCAGGACTGGATGTTTCTTCAGGAAACCTTCTGAATTCAGCTGCTGGAGGTACCTTTATGTCCATAAGTTTGGTGGCTCCAACAAAAATCCTTGATGATATGATGATAAATTATTCTGAATGGCACACCGAGAGAGCTCCAAAAGGTAAGAAGGTAAATTCTGTTGAAGAAACCTCCTCTTTGAGTGATAAAATCTATGCTATTATGTCTATGCTTGTTAATGGTAAAGCTCATGTTGATCCAAATAATATTCTGTTAGCTTCTTTGGTTGCTCAAGAAGAGCATGTTGATGTGAACTTCATTAAAAATAATAATTTCAACAACAATGCTTATAGGCGTAATTTTGGTAGCAACAATTATAGGCCATATCCTTCTAATAATGGTAATGCTTATGGAAATTCTTATGGTAATTCCTACAGCAACAATAGAAGTGCACCCTCTGATCTTGAAGACATGCATAAGGACTTTATTAGTAAACAAAGTGCTTTTAATAAATCAGTTGAGAAAAAGTGTGGAAAAATTGATGTTCTTGCTTCTAAAGTTGATAACCTTGCTCATGATGTTGAATTTCTTAAATTAAAGGTTATGCCTCATGATGTTAAAGAAAGTAAAACTTTGAATAACATTCAATTTAGAATTGATAATAATGTTAGGATGTTGGCTGAATTGCATGCTAGGTGGAAAAGAAAAGATGAAATTACTAGAAATAATAATATGACTAAAATTTGTACCATCACCACCACCAGTAGTAATGAAGTCTCAAAGGCTAGCCACCCTCCTACTATTAATGGTAAAATAATTGGTGTAGGAAAAGTCTCCACTCCTTCTACAAAATTTCCTAGAATCACTGAAACTATTTCCGATAAGTGTGCTGAAATTTTTAGGAGTATGGGAGATAATAGTGCTTTTACCTTTGATAAAAATGATTTTGATTTTGATGATTGCAATATCTCTGAACTAATAAAGTTCTTATAAAAGCTTGCTAGAAGTCCTAATGCTAGTGCTATAAATATGGCTTTTACAAATCATATTACAAATGCTCTCAATTCTGAAAAAATAGAGTGAAAAAATAATTATAAAAAATTGGATAAAAAAGTAGACGAAATATCTTTTAGTCCCGGTTGATGTTACAAACCGGGAATAAAGGTCCTTCACCCCAGTGCACACCTGCAGCCCACTTAGCGTGGTATTTACTCCCAGTTTGTATTACAACCGAGACTAAAGGGAAGCGCATTTAGTCCAATTCCATAGTCCCAGTTACAAAACCGGGCTAAAGACCCTTTTTCTACTTGTACCTTGTTTTGTTCACATGCTCATGTTCCTACTTCAGTACTTCACACATGAACAAAAATCAACTATACACATAATTAACTGTTGGCAAAATATGGTGTTGCCACCGGGTGGCACTGCCACCCCACTCACTGCGGTCCGATCAATCATTGAGGTTGATGCTTTCATTTGTTAATTGGGTCATTCATGTAAATAGCTTGCATCTAAACACTTTCGGCAGTTAGTGTTGTCCTTGATTAGTGTTGACGAAATGATAATTGAGAAACGGAAGCTATGGTGCTATTTTCAAATTTGAATGATATTGAAGCTATGGTGATATTTGAAATATTTTAGGAATTGCACTGGCCTTATTTATGTCCACATTGAAAGTAATTTCATTGATTTACTTGTGTCATGTGATCATGTCAGCAGTTGTAATAGCAGATTGTTCAAATGCTCGAACCTCACATAGTGATTTTCTATACCCATATGGTAAATTATCTCTATTAGTAGGTAAATGTAATTTGAAAGAGTTTGGGTTGTCACTTCCGAAAAACACACCTTTTCACCCCGTCGGCTGTAGTCACGCTAGAGTTCTAAAAGATAAGTATACACTTTATATCATGGGAAGGCACATCACTTATGCCTAAAGTACATATTAGAAACTTCATTCTTTCATGTCTTGGCTATACACTTGTAAGTACGTGGGATCATGAAGTGGCGTGTTAGTGTGATGACTAAGCTCATTGTCTTGGGATTGATAATGTTCGTTGTGAATAGGCACACAACTGAACATTGTTGATGATATCGTTGATGGAGCCTTTGAGTATTTGATTCTCCCGCCTTTGAGAATTTATTTCTACTGGTGCAACGCACGGGCACTTTTGCTAGTCTATACCTAATACTAAAGGAGCAAGGTTTCTGCCAAAAATTTTGTCCAACTTTTTATTGGAACGTTTGCCCTCCCACCAAACCGCATAATACTGCACAATGCCATTACATACCGGTTCGTTCTATTTTTTTCCCATCCCGAATAAACCGACTGTGTATTCTGGAACGCAACAGCCGAGCAGCAGTGGCGCCAGTCGATGAATGACACAGACGCGAGCGAGACGTGCAGCCGGAGCGCTGGAGGCGGACGTGGACGTCGGCGGTGGGGTACTGCACGGGTGGCCGGCGGCAACGTTGACCTTCGGCGGTGGGGGTTCTGCACGGGCGGGGCGGAGCTGAGGAGAGGTGACCGTCGGCGGTGGGGTGCTGCACGGGCGGCAATGTTGACCCGCGGGTCGGGGCACGAGAGGAGCCAGGGCGAGCAGCTCTACGGATTCGTCACGCACAGGAGGTGGCGTGTGGAAGGAGAATGAGGGGGGCACTGTCTCTTGTGCGTGCATGATTGAGAGAAACCGGCGACTGACGACGCGGTGCTGGATTTAGGGACGACACGTGGATGCGACCAAGTAAGTGCTCGGGCTGGACATAGTTAGGGTTCACGTGGCTCAGTCATGGATGGGCTTCTGCTGAGTAAATTAAAAGCATATAAAAACCAAATATAATAGTAATAAATTTAATAAAAATTATAGTCAAATTGAGTATATGAGTGTATGCGTATCAAAAAGAAACTTGCCACTCAGAGTATGCCAATACATTGTATCACTTTTTCTTAATGTGTGGATTGTTGTGTTATATAAATTTTGTAGTTAAAATCATGTACATTATTGAAATATACATAGTGCCAATAAAGAGCACCCTATTAATAAAAACCAAATCGAATTTACTTACAAAATTACATAATTGGACATATAAATAGACATATTTTTGCCCCACATACTATGTTAGAGGAGAAAATGAAAAAAAAAACCTAAAGTAAGGCTAGGGCTACGTTCTTCGGCTCACTAGATTATCATGTAAAATTTATTTAAGCCATATACATGTTTTTACTACTAAATTTTGGAATCATTAGCAAAAAATTATTTTTGGACTAACTAGAAATTCTTCCAAATCTTTATTTTTAATAAATTTTAAAAATGAGGTCCACCATTATTACCGGTCTGCGGTATTACAAGTCGGTGAAGCGTCAAGACTGGTTTTTTGAGTGTTTCATCATTTGTTTTCCCCGGTGCAACGCACTGGCACTTTTGCTAGTAAGGGATTATTTTAGTTGCATGTGGGTTGCGATTAAGATTTTTCTAGGTTTTGTGTGGGTCGCAACCGAGATTTTCTGAGTTGCATGTGTATCGCAACTAACATTTATTGAGTTGCACATGGATCGCAGCTGAGATTTTCACAGTTTGTGGATCGCAACTGATATTTTCCAAGTTGCATGTGGGTCTTAACTGAGTTTTTTCTTTTCACTTGCATGTGGATCGCAAGTAAGATTTTTCTAGTAGCATTTGGGTCACAATTGAGATTTTCCGAGTTGCATGCGGATCGCAATGGAGAACTTGTCAGTTGCATGTGGGTCGCAATTGAGATTTCCCCGATTAATTGTTGGTCGAAATTGAAAATTTTCCAGTTACATGTAAGTCGCAACAGAGATTTTTCAGTTGCATTGGTATTCGAACTAAGATTTTCTAGTTGCACATAGTGCAACAAATCTATTTTTTAGTTGCACGTGGCTTGCAATGAGGAGATTTTTTTTCTTGTAGCACAAGGGTATAATGGATATTTATTCTAGTTGCATGTGGGTTGCAATTAAGATTTTCCAGTTACGAGACAACTGAGAATTTCTCATTGCATGTGGGTCGCAACTGAGATTTTATTGTAGCACAAGGATGTAATGGATTTTTTCTAGTTGTACATGGGTTGCATCAGCAATTTTTTCCCTAGTTGCGAGGCAATTGAGAATTTCTCAGTTGCATGTATGTGGGTCGCAACTTAGATTTTCTTATAGCACAAAAGTGCAATGGATATTTTTTCTAGTTGCACATGGATTGAAACTGAGATTTTTGCAGTTTCATGTTGGTTGCATTTGGAGTTGAGATTTTCCAGTTGCATGTGGATTGCTACCGAGAGTTTTGCAGTTTCATCTGGGTTGCAGCTGAGATTTTCCAGTTTCACCGTGAGTTGAAACTGAGATTTTTTTTAAATTATATATGTGTTTCAAATAAACTTTTTTTCAGTTACATGAGTCTTTTTCTAGTTTTTTAACCTTATATGTGTGTTGTAACTGAGTCTTTTTCTAGTTTTTTAAGTGAAAAATGCCACTATGGGGCTATGTTCTTTTTTCTCCTATATACACTTTATGTAATGTAGCAAGAAAATTATGAACCTCACGTATTAAGAAATAATTCTAACAGCTTCAATGAACTTCTAATGCTTTGTTTGTAGTATGTTAAGAAGCCCTACGCGATTTAATTCGCTGCAGCCCGGCTTCAAAACAACAACCGGAAAACTAAACACGTACATATGGAAAAACAAGTGTCGTCAGCGACTGAGATTTATTATCTGAGATGACTAAGCTGCAGACTCTCCCATAAAAATACTCTGGAAGTAGTTGTTTATGTATCAGTTAAACGATGCCGAGAGGGTGCCAATGTGCTTCTAGAGCATTCCACACGTTGGCTGCTCAGCGAACCTACAGATGTACACGGCCAATGGTGCACCGGATGGTCACCATTGATGAATATATCGATAGATCAGTTCGATTGACCATTTTTTCTTTGTAGGTGTAGCCAATGTGATGTGAGAAGTAACACTACGGGGAAAAAGCTCAGTGCCGTGCACGGGTCTTTGCCGTGTGCTTCAAGCGTCCTTTGCCGTGCGGAAGTTCTTTGCCGTGCGCCTCGCGCACGGCAATGAATTCTTTGCCGTGTGGCTCCGGGGCGACGCACGGCAAACAAACAGCGCACGGCAAAGAGCCAGTTCAGCGCTCGGCAAAGCAAGCAACGCACGGCAAAGAATCCAAAAGCTCACGGCAAAGAAATCTGCACGGCAACGAGAGAGCCAAGGCGCACGGCAAAGCCGCGGGCACGGCAACGATGCCTTTGCCGTGTGTGGCAACCCTTTGCCGTGCGTTTTTGCACGGCACAGAGGGCAGTTTCATTTCTTTTCCTTCTTTTGTAGTATTCATATTTATATTAATACTTATATTTGTTGTAAAATTAGTTTTTACTTTTTGTAGACTATTTGTTAGTGTTACTTAATAAATCTGTATACCGATAAAACAAGTAATCTACATCTTCATCGACCCCTCCCCCCAACATATCAGGGTTTCGGAGCAAATTAACGGGGTTCGGTGTCTGCTAAGTGTTATCGCCCCCACATATTTGGTGCAATTTCTTGCAGCTTTACACCTTACACGACACTTCCAAACATATTCTTGGTCCACATGAAAGTTTGGCTGGGATTCAAAGTGCTCCGGAGGTCTTCCCCCCCCCCCAACACAGCGGTCTAGCCCTCCTAGATTTCTCCGTGCGAGTTTCACCAATGTACTTTTTCATAGGTTTAGTTTTGTTTAGGCCATATACACATGGAAAGCTAGGTTTGCCACACTTTGGCACATTATAGCCACTCGTTACCCGCAGCGGGACACTTCAGCCTACAAGTCGAGGAATCTTCCAAGTGTTATCGCCTGAAAGAGAGGAATGCCACACATGGGAGCTATGCCTTGCACCATTTGGTGAATCACACCTTCCAACACACTTTGACACATATCATAGGTCCACTTGCAAGTTTTGGTGGCATTCCGGTGCCCCGGCGGTCACTCCCCCCCGATAACGGCGGTCTGCGTGCCTCGGGGGGTCTACCCCCCCTAGATTTCTCCGCGCGAGGTTCCACCAACATACTTTTTTATAGGTTTAGTTTTGTTTAGGCCATATACACATGGAAAGCTAGGGTTGACACACTTTGGCACACTATAGCCACCGGTATACCCGCAGCGGAACACTTCAGCCTACAAGTCGAGGAATCTTCCAAGTGTTATCACCCGAAAGAGAGGAATCTCACACATGGGAGCTATGCCTTGCACCATTTGGTGAATCACACCTTCCAACACACTTTCAAACATATCCTAGGTCGACTTGCAAGTTTTGGTGGCATTCCGGTGCCCCGGCGGTCGTTCCCCCCCCCCCCCCGATAACGGCGGTCTACGTGTCGGGGGGTCTACCCCCCTAGATTTCACCGCGCGAGGTTCCAAAAACATACTTTTTGATAGGTTTAGTTTTGTTTAGGACATATACACATGGAAAGCTAGGTTTGGCACACTTTGGCACATTATAACCACCGGTATACCCGCAGCGGGACACTTCAGCCTACAAGTCGAGGAATCTTCCAAGTGTTATCGCCCGAAAGAGAGGAATCCCACACATGGGAGCTATGCCTTGCACCATTTGGTGAATCACACCTTCCAACACACTTCGACACATATCCTAGGTCCACTTGCAAGTTTTGGTGGCATTCCGGTGCCCCGGCGGTCATTCCCCCCCGATAACGGCGGTCTGCGTGCCTCGGGGGGTCTACCCCCCTAGATTTCTCCGCGCGAGGTTCCACAAACATACTTTTTGATAGGTTTAGTTTTTTTTAGGACATATACACATGGAAAGCTAGGTTTGGCACACTTTGGCACACTATAGCCACCGGTATACCCGCATCGGGACACTTCAGCCTACAAGTCGAGGAATCTTCCAAGTGTTATCGCCCGAAAGAGAGGAATATCACACATGGGAGCTATGCCTTGCACCATTTGGTGAATCACACCTTCCAACACACTTTGACACATATCCTAGGTCCACTTGCAAGTTTTGGTGGCATTCCGGTGCCCCGGCGGTCGTTCCCCCCGATAACGGCGGTCTGCGTGCCTCGGGGGGTCTACCCCCCTAGATTTCTCCGCGCGAGATTCCACCAACATACTTTTTGATAGGTTTAGTTTTTTTTAGGACATATACACATGGAAAGCTAGGTTTGGCACACTTTGGCACACTATAGCCACCGGTATACCCGCAGCGGGACACTTCAGCCTACAAGTCGAGGAATCTTCCAAGTGTTATCGCCCGAAAGAGAGGAATCTCACACATGGGAGCTATGCCTTGCACCATTTGGTGAATCACACCTTCCAACACACTTTCACACATATCCTAGGTCCACTTGCAAGTTTTGGTGGCATTCCGGTGCCCCGGCGGTCGTTCCCCCCGATAACGGCGGTCCGCGTGCCTCGGGGTCTACCCCCTAGATTTCTCCGCGCGAGGTTCCACCAACATACTTTTTGATAGGTTTAGTTTTGTTTAGGCCATATACACATGGAAAGCTAGGTTTGACACACTTTGGCACACTATAGCCACCGGTATATACCCGCAGCGGGACACTTCAGCCTACAAGTCGAGGAATCTTCCAAGTGTTATCGCCCGAAAGAGAGGAATCTCACACATGGGAGCTATGCCTTGCACCATTTGGTGAATCACACCTTCCAACACACTTTCAAACATATCCTAGGTCCAGTTGCAAGTTTTGGTGCCATTCCGGTGCCCCGGCGGTCGTTCCCCCCCCCCGATAACGGCGGTCTACGTGTCGGGGGGTCTACCCCCCTAGGTTTCACCGCACGAGGTTCCACCAACATAATTTTTGATAGGTTTAGTTTTGTTTAGGACATATACACATGAAAAGCTAGGTTTGGCACACTTTGGCACATTATAGCCACCGGTATACCCGCAGCGGGACACTTCAGCCTACAAGTCGAGGAATCTTCCAAGTGTTATCGCCCGAAAGAGAGGAATCTCACACATGGGAGCTATGCCTTGAACCATTTCGTGAATCACACCTTCCAACACACTTTCACACATATCCTGGGTCCACATGCAAGTTTTGGTGGCATTCCGGTGCTCCGGCGGTCGTTCCGATCCCCCCAGAAAACGGCGGTCTGCGTGCCTCGGGGGGGGGGGGGTCTACCCCCCTAGATTTCACCGCGCGAGGTTCCACTGTGCCTTCATTCGAGGCTCCATCCCTGTAGTTTTAAAATATCATGATAATTACATTATTAAAAAATACACGTGTTAAAAGACTTGTTTAATATAATTTTGAAATATATTTGAATTTTATCGAGTATGAAAATGGTGAAAAAAACATATGTACCGTGCAAAAGCGCACGGCAAAGACAAGCCTGCACGGCAGAGTATTCTTTGCCGTGCACAGGCTCACGGCAAAGGCTGAGTTGGACGGCAAAGAGGTCTTTGCCGTGTGGAAGCGCACGGCAAAGCGTCGCTCGCACGACAAAGCTTAGGCGCACGGCCAAGGCAGCGAACCGTTATCCACTCGGCTCGGCCCGACCGTGGCCATCCTCATCCACACACGCGCACGCTCGACCCGTCCACGCTCAGCTGCCCCCCGCGTGCCGCCACCTCGCTCTGCGCCCGCGTCGCGCCGCCGCCGCCACCTCGCTCTGCGCCCGTCGCGCCGCCGCCTCACCTCCGCCACCGCCGCGCCAGGCCCCCCTCCTCCCCCGCGCCACCCTCCCGCGCAGCCCCCCTCCGCGCCAGGCCAGGCCACCTCCTCCCGCGCCGGGCCGCCTCCTTCGCCGCGCTAGGTCCCCTCCTCCTCCCACCTCACCGACGTCCACCAGGTCCCTGATACGTCTCCGACGTATCGATAATTTCTTGTGTTCCATGCCACATTATTGATGTTATCTACATGTTTTATGCACACTTTATGTCATATTCGTGCATTTTCTGGAACTAACCTATTAACAAGATGCCGAAGTGCCGCTGTCAGTTTTCTGCTGTTTTTGGTTTCAGAAATCCTAGTAAAGAAATATTCTCGGAATTGGACGAAATAAAAGCCCAGGGGCCTATTTTCTCACGAAGCTTCCAGAAGACCGAAGACGAAACGAAGTGGGGCCACAGGGGAGCCAAACCCTAGGGCGGCGCGGCCCCCCCCTTGGCCGCGCCGCCCTGTCATCTGGGCCCCTGTGCCCCCTCTCGACTTGCCCTTCCGCCTACTTAAAGCCTCCGTGACGAAACCCCCGCACCGAGAGCCACGATACGGAAAACCTTACCGAGACGCCGTCGCCGCCGATCCCATCTCGGGGATCCAGGAGATCGCCTTCGGCACCCTCGCCGGAGAGGGGAATCATCTCCCGGAGGACTCTACACCGCCATGGTCGCCTCCGGAGTGATGAGTGAGTAGTCTACCCCTGGACTATGGGTCCATAGCAGTAGCTAGATGGTTGTCTTCTCCCCATTGTGCTATCATTGTCGGATCTTGTGAGCTGCCTATCATGATCAAGATCATCTATATGTAATTCTATATGTTGCGTTTCTTGGGATCCGATGAATAGAGAATACTTGTTATGTTGATTATCAAAGTTATGCTTATGTGTTATTTATGATCTTGCATGCTCTCCGTTACTAGTAGATGCTCTGGCCAAGTAGATGCTTTTAACTCCAAGAGGGAGTACTTATGCTCGATAGTGGGTTCATGCCTCGCATTGACACCGGGACAGAGGACGTAAAGTTCTAAGGTTGTGTTGTGCTGTTGCCACTAGGGATAAAACATTAGTGCTATGTTCAAGGATGTAGTCACTAGTTACATTACGCACCATACTTAATGCAATTGTCCGTTGCTTTGCAACTTAATACCGGAGGGGGTTCGGATGATAACCTCGAAGGTGGACTTTTTAGGCATAGATGCAGCTTGGATGGCGGTCTATGTACTTTGTCGTAATGCCCAATTAAATCTCACTATACTCATCATGATATGTATGTGCATTGTCATGCTCTCTTTATTTGTCAATTGCCCAACCGTAATTTGTTCACCCAACATGCCGTTCGTCTTATGGGAGAGACACCTCTAGTGAACTGTGGACCCCGGTCCAATTCTCTTTACCGAAATACAATCTACTCGCAATACTTGTTTTTACCGTTTTCTCTCGCAAACAATCATCTTCCACACAATACGGTTAATCCTTTGTTACAGCAAGCCGGTGAGATTGACAACCTCACCGTTTCGTTGGGGCAAAGTACTTTGGTTGTGTTGTGCAGGTTCCACGTTGGCGCCGGAATCTCCGGTGTTGCGCCGCACTACATCCCGCCGCCATCAACCTTCAACGTGCTTCTTGGCTCCTCCCGGTTCGATAAACCTTGGTTTCTTTCCGAGGGAAAACTTGCTGCCGTGCGCATCATACCTTCCTCTTGGGGTTGCCCAACGAACGTGTGAAATACACGCCATCAAGCATATTTTCTGGCGCCGTTGCCGGGGAGATCAAGACACGCTGCAAGGGGAGTCTCCACTTCCCAATCTCTTTACTTTGTTTTTGTCTTGCTTTATTTTATTTACTACTTTGTTTGCTGCACTTATATCAAAATACAAAAAAATTAGTTGCTAGCTTTACTTTATTTACTGTCTTGTTTGCTATATCGAAAACACAAAAAAATTAGTTTACTTGCATTTACTTTATCTAGTTCGCTTTATTTACTATTGCTAAAATGAGTAATCCCGAAGTTGAAGTTCGTTCATTTAAGCAACAAGGGGGAGAATGTTTAAAAGATGCTTGGTATAGAATTAGTGATGCCCATAATAGGTGCACTAAGAAACACTCCACCACTATCCTACTCAGGAATTTTTATGTTGGTATCTCTAGCTGGAATAGATATGTTCTTGATTGTCTCGCGGGAGGTAATTTCCTAGGCGCTCCCGCTTTGGAAGCTAGTTGCATTATTGAGAGTTTATTTGGAACACCACCTCGTTAATGAAACTAAAATTGAAACCTCCCTTGAGGATGTTATGAAAAAACTGGAAACCATAGAGAAAAATTGTAGTGTTGAAACTAAATTGGAAATATTACTTGATAATACCGATAAACTTGATAAAATCCTAGAAGGAATTAATAAAAGAATTGCTACTCTAGAAACTTGCGCTATCCATGATAATCAAACCCATAGAATTGGTAAACTTGAAGAAGCTATGGGAAAATTGGGTTCAACTTTTTCTTCTTTTAAATTTAATGAGAAAGCTTATGTTGGTAAGGAGCAAAAATTCATGTATGTCTCTAAGGTGCCTAAACCAAAGAATTACTATAGGCCTAAAATTGATAAAACTCCCAACACCCCTGGTAATGATGTTGATGCTTCATCTCTCGATAATACTTGATACACACTTTCTGCGCCTAGCTGAAAGGCGTTAAAGAAAAGCGCTTATGGGAGACAACCCATGTTTTTACCTACAGTACTTTGTTTTTATTTTGTGTCTTGGAAGTTGTTTACTACTGTAGCAACCTCTCCTTATCTTAGTTTTGAGTTTTGTTGTGCCAAGTTAAGCCGTTGATAGAAAAGTAAGTACTAGATTTGGATTACTGCGCAGAAACAGATTTCTTTGCTGTCACGAATCTGGGTCTAATCCTCTGTAGGTAACTCAGAAAATTATGCCAATTTACGTGAGTGATCCTCAGATATGTACGCAACTTTCATTCAATTTGAGCATTTTCGTTTGAGCAAGTCTGGTGCTATTTTAAAATTCGTCAATACGAACTGTTCTGTTTTGACAGATTCTGCCTTTTATTTCGCATTGCCTCTTTTGCTATGTTGGATGAATTTCTTTGATCCATTAATGTCCAGTAGCATTATGCAATGTCCAGAAGTGTTAAGAATGATTGTGTCACCTCTGAATATGTCAATTTATATTGTGCACTAACCCTCTAATGAGTTGTTTCGAGTTTGGTGTGGAGGAAGTTTTCAAGGATCAAGAGAGGAGTATGATGCAACATGATCAAGGAGAGTGAAAGCTCTAAGCTTGGGGATGCACCCGGTGGTTCACCCCTGCATATATCAAGAAGACTCAAGCGTCTAAGCTTGGGGATGCCCAAGGCATCCCCTTCTTCATCAACAAATTATCGAGTTCCTCCCCCGAAACTATATTTTTATTCGGCCACATCTTATGTGCTTTTTCTTGGAGCGTCGGTTTGTTTTTGTTTTTGTTTTGTTTGAATAAAATGGATCCTAGCATTCACTTTATGGGAGAGATACACGCTCCGCTGTAGCATATGGACAAATATGTCCTTGGTTTCTACTCATAGTATTCATGGCGAAGTTTCTCCTTCGTTAAATTGTTATATGGTTGGAATTGGAAAATGATACATGTAGTAATTGCTATAAATGTCTTGGGTAATGTGATACTTGGCAATTGTTGTGCTCATGTTTAAGCTCTTGCATCCTATGCTTTGCACCTATTAATGAAGAAATACATAGAGCATGCTAAAATTTGGTTTGCATATTTGGTTTCTCTAAGGTCTAGATAATTTCTAGTATTGAGTTTGAACAACAAGGAAGACGGTGTAGAGTCTTATAATGTTTACAATATGTCTTTTATGTGAGTTTTGCTGTACCGTTCATCCTTGTGTTTGTTTCAAATAACCTTGCTAGCCTAAACCTTGTATCGAGAGGGAATACTTCTCATGCATCCAAAATACTTGAGCCATCCACTATGCCATTTGTGTCCACCATACCTACCTATACTACATGGTATTTTCCCGCCATTCCAAAGTAAATTGCTTGAGTGCTACCTTTAAAATTCCATCATTTACCTTTGCAATATATAGCTCATGGGACAAATAGCTTAAAAACTATTGTGGTATTGAATATGTAATTATGCACTTTATCTCTTATTAAGTTGCTTGTTGTGCGATAACCATGTTTATCGGGGAACGCCATCAACTCATTGTTGAATTTCATGTGAGTTGCTATGCATGTTCGTCTTGTCTCGAAGTAAGGGCGATCTACACCGAGTTGAATGGTTTGAGCATGCATATTGTGAGAGAAGAACATTGGGCCGCTAACTAAAGCCATGATTCATGGTGGAAGTTTCAGTTTTGGACAAATATCCTCAAATCTCTAATGAGAAAAGAATTAATTGTTGTCAAATGCTTAAAGCATTAAAAGAGGAGTCCATTATCTCGTTGTCTATGTTGTCCCGGTATGGATGTCTAAGTTGAGAATAATCAAAAGCGAGAAATCCAAATGCGAGCTTTCTCCTTAGACCTTTGTACAGAGCGGCATAGAGGTACCCCTTTGTGAAACTTGGTTAAAGCATATGTATTGCGGTGATAATCCAGGTAGTCCAAGCTAATTAGGACAAGGTGCGGGCACTATTAGTACACTATGCATGAGGCTTGCAACTTATAAGATATAATTTACATGATGCATATGCTTTATTACTACCGTTGACAAAATTGTTTCATGTTTTCAAAATCAAAGCTCTAGCACAAATATAGCAATCGATGCTTTTCCTCTATAAGGACCATTCTTTTACTTTTATTGTTGAGTCAGCTTCACCTATTTCTCTCCACCTCAAGAAGCAAACACTTGTGTGAACTGTGCATTGATTCCTACATACTTGCTTATTGCACTTATTATATTACTCTATGTTGACAATATCCATGAGATATACATATTACTCTTCTTTTGTGTTGTTTCAATACCTTTACTTTGAATTATTGCTTTATGAGTTAACTCTTATGCAAGACTTATTGATGCTTGTCTTGAAGTGCTATTCATGAAAAGTCTTTGCTTTATGATTCACTTGTTTACTCATGTCATACACATTGTTTTGATCGCTGCATTCACTACATATGCTTTACAAATAGTATGATCAAGATTATGATGGCATGTCACTCCGTAAATTATCCGTGTTATCGTTTTACCCGCTCGGGACGAGCAGTAACTAAGCTTGGGGATGCTGATACGTCTCCGACGTATCGATAATTTCTTGTGTTCCATGCCACATTATTGATGTTATCTACATGTTTTATGCACACTTTATGTCATATTCGTGCATTTTCTGGAACTAACCTATTAACAAGATGCCGAAGTGCCACTGTCGTTTTCTCGCTGTTTTTGGTTTCAGTAAATCCTAGTAAAGAAATATTCTCGAATTGGACGAAATAAAAGCCCGGGGGCCTATTTTCTCACGAAGCTTCCGGAAGACCGAAGACGAAACGAAGTGGGGCCACAGGGGAGCCAAACCCTAGGGCGGCGCGGCCCCCCCTTGGCCGCGCCGCCCGTCATCTGGGGCCCCCGTGCCCCCTCTCGACTTGCCCTTCCGCCTACTTAAAGCCTCCGTGACGAAACCCCCGCACCGAGAGCCACGATACGGAAAACCTCACCGAGACGTCGTCGCCGCCGATCCCATCTCGGGGGATCCAGAGATCGCTCTCCGGCACCCTCGCCGGAGAGGGGAATCATCTCCCGGAGGACTCTACACCGCCATGGTCGCCTCCGGAGTGATGAGTGAGTAGTCTACCCTCGGACTATGGGTCCATAGCAGTAGCTAGATGGTTGTCTTCTCCCCATTGTGCTATCATTGTCGGATCTTGTGAGCTGCCTATCATGATCAAGATCATCTATATGTAATTCTATATGTTGCGTTTGTTGGGATCCGATGAATAGAGAATACTTGTTATGTTGATTATCAAAGTTATGCTTATGTGTTATTTATGATCTTGCATGCTCTCCGTTACTAGTAGATGCTCCGGCCAAGTAGATGCTTTTAACTCCAAGAGGGAGTACTTATGCTCGATAGTGGGTTCATGCCCGCATTGACACCCGGGACAATGTGATGAAAGTTCTAAGGTTGTGTTGTGCTCGTTGCCACTAGGGATAAAACATTAGTGCTATGTTCAAGGATGTAGTCACTAGTTACATTACGCACCATACTTAATGCAATTGTCCGTTGCTTTGCAACTTAATACCGGAGGGGGTTCGGATGATAACCTCGAAGGTGGACTTTTAGGCATAGATGCAGCTTGGATGGCGGTCTATGTACTTTGTCGTAATGCCCAATTAAATCTCACTATACTCATCATGATATGTATGTGCATTGTCATGCTCTCTTTATTTGTCAATTGCCCAACCGTAATTTGTTCACCCAACATGCTGTTCGTCTTATGGGAGAGACACCTCTAGTGAACCGTGGACCCCGGTCCAATTCTCTTTACCGAAATACAATCTACTCGCAATACTTGTTTTTACCGTTTTCTCTCGCAAACAATCATCTTCCACACAATACGGTTAATCCTTTGTTACAGCAAGTCTGGTGAGATTGACAACCTCACTCGTTTCGTTGGGGCAAAGTACTTTGGTTGTGTTGTGCAGGTTCCACGTTGGCACCGGAATCTCCGGTGTTGCGCCGCACTACATCCCGCCGCCATCAACCTTCAACGTGCTTCTTGGCTCCTCCTGGTTCGATAAACCTTGGTTTCTTTCTCGAGGGAAAACTTGCCGCCGTGCGCATCATACCTTCCTCTTGGGGTTGCCCAACGAACGTGTGAAATACACGCCATCGATCCCCTCCTCCGCCGCCATCCGCCCCCGCCTCCAAGCCCTCGCCCC
>NC_061513.1:229114995-229133090 GCF_022539505.1 Lolium rigidum | reverse complement strand
TCGAATGCACCCTTTTCACCAAGCGGGTTAAAGGGGTGGCCTATTTATATGTCAAATATATGTTGATGATATTATCTTTGGTGGAACTAACCCCAATCATAACAAAGCTTTTGAGCTATTGATGACTAGGAAATTTGAGATGTCCATGATGGGAGAGTTGAAGTTCTTCCTAGGCTTCCAAGTGAGGCAACTTGCAAAAGGCACCTTCATCTCTCAAGAAAAGTATGTGAAGGACATGCTCAAGAAATTCAACATGACCAATGCGAGCCCAATGAAGACACCCATGCCCGTAAAGGGGCAACTTGGCTCATGTGACGGTGAGAAGGATGTGGACATTAAGATATACCGCTCCATGATAGGATCCTTGCTCTACCTTTGTGCCTCTAGGCCGGATATCATGCTAAGTGTAGGGATGTGTGCTCGTTTTCAATCCGCTCCCAAGGAGAGCCATTTAATGGCGGTCAAACGGATTCTAAGATACCTTGTTCTCACTCCTACTCTCAGGCTATGGTATCCAAAGGGGTCAACCTTTGAACTCATTGGCTATTCGGATTCCGATTGGGCCGGTGATAAGGTTGACCGGAAGTCTACCTCCGGGGCTTGCCAATTTATTGGCCGGTCATTGGTGATACGTCTCCAACGTATCGATAATTTCTTGTGTTCCATGCCACATTATTGATGTTATCTACATGTTTTATGCACACTTTATGTCATATTCGTGCATTTTCTGGAACTAACCTATTAACAAGATGCCGAAGTGCCGCCTCCGTTTTCTCGCTGTTTTTGGTTTCAGAAATCCTAGTAACGAAATATTCTCGGAATCGGACGAAATCAACGCCAAAGTTCCTATTTTCATCGGAAGCATCCGGAACACCCGAGAAGGACCGAGAGGGGGCCACGGGGCCACCAAACCCTAGGGCCGGCGCGGCCGAGGGGGCCGCGCCGCCCTATGGTGTGGGCCCCCTGTCAGCCCCTCCCGCGCCGCCTCTTCGCCTATATAAAGCCCCCGGATCGAAAACCCGATACCAATTGACGAAACCCACGTAAACCTGCCGAGCCGCCGCCATCGCGAAGCCAAGATCCGGGGGACAGATCTCTGTTCCGCACGCCGCCGGAGCGGGGAAGTGCCCCCGGAAGGCTTCTCCATCGACACCGCTGCCATCTCCACCGCCATCTTCATCACCGCTGCTGCTCCCATGAGGAGGGAGTAGTTCTCCATCGAGGCTCGGGCCGTACCGGTAGCTATGTGGTTCATCTCTCTCCTATGTGTGTTCAATACAATAATCTCATGAGCTGCCTTACATGATTGAGATTCATATGATGATGCTTGTAATCTAGATGTCATTATGCTAGTCAAGTGGGTTTTACTTATGTGATCTCCGGAGACTCCTCGTCCCACGTGTGTAAAGGTGACAAGTGTGTGCACCGTGTGGGTCTCTTAGGCTAGATTTCACGTAATACTTACTCATTGAATGGCATAGTGAGGTGCTTATTTATATCTCTTTATGATTGCAGCATGTTGTATCACAATTTATCTATGTGCTACTCTAGTGATGTGTTATTAAAGTAGTTTTATTCCTCCCGCATGTGTGCAAAGGTGACAAGTGCGTGCACCGTGTTAGTACTTGGTTTATGCTATGATCATGATCTCTTGTAGATTATGGAGTTAACTATTGCTATGATAATATTGATGTGATCTATTCCTCCTACATATGCATGAAGGTGAAAGTGTGCATGCTATGCTAGTACTTGGTTTAGTAGCGTTGATCTATCTTACACTAAAGGTTACTTAAACATGAGCATTATTGTGGAGCTTGTTAACTCCGGCATTGAGGGTTCGTGTAATCCTACGCAATGTGTTCATCATCCAACAAAAGTGTAGAGTATGCATTTATCTATTCTCGTTATGTGATCAATGTTGAGAGTGTCCACTAGTGAAAGTCTAATCCCTAGGCCTTGTTCCTAAATACGCTGAGTTACTATCGCTTGTTTACTACCGCTGCGTTACTACTACCGTGTTACTACCGCTTGTTTATCGTTTTACCGTTACTACTGCTGCAATACCACCACCATCAACTACACGCCAAGCACTTTTCTCGGCACCGTTGCTACCGCTCATACTTATTCATACCACCTGTATTTCACTATCTCTTCGCCGAACTAGTGCACCTATTAGGTGTGTTGGGGACACAAGAGACTTCTTGCTTTGTGGTTGCGGTGGTTGCATGAGAGGGATATCTTTGACCTCTTCCTCCCCGAGTTCGATAAACCTTGGGTATCCACTTAAGGGAAACTTGTCGCTGTTCTACAAACCTCTCGCTCTTGGAGGCCCAACACTGTCTACAGGAAAGGAGGGGGAACGTAGACATCAAGCACTTTTCTCGGCGCCGTTGCCGGGGAGGAAAGGTAAAAGGCTCTCATACTACGGTCTCGTGTAAAGTATTTTTCCGGCGCCGTTGTGTGTGTGCTCAAAGCTATTTCCTTTAGATCCTGCAATTGCATCTTGTTGTTTCTTGTTTACACTAGTTTGGCATAATGTACAAGAGTGAGCTTCTTATTCTATTTCCTGATTTAAAACATGGATTGTTTGATGCGAAAATTAAAAAACCTATGAAATCTTCTTTGCATGCCGGTAGTAATATTAGTATGAACGCTTTGAACACCATTGTTGACAATGATATAGAAAGTTCTAAGCTTGGGGAAGCTGGTTTTCATGATATTTTTAGTCCCCCAAGCATTGAGGAGAAAATTTTCTTTGATGATACTTTGCCTCCTATTTCTGATGATTATAATGATAGTGGTCTTTTGATGCCACTTACTGCTGAGAGTAAATTTTGTTGTGATTATACTATGCCTCCTACACTTGATGAAGAATAATAATGATAGCTACTTTGTTGAATTTGCTCCCACTACAACTAATAAAATTGATTATGCTTATGTGGAGAGTAATAATTTTATGCATGAGACTCATGATAAGAATGCTTTATGTGATAGTTATATTGTTGAGTTTGCTCATGATGCTACTGAAAGTTATTATGAGAGAGGAAAATATGGTTGTAGAAATTTTCATGTTACTAAAATGCCTCTCTATGTGCTGAAATTTTTGATGCTACACTTGTTTTATCTTCCTATGCTTGTTACTTTGCTCCTCATGAACTTGTTTATTTACAAGATTCCTATGCATAGGAAGCATGTTAGACTTAAATGTGTTTTGAATTTGCCTCTTGATGCTCTCTTTGCTTCAAATACTATTTCTTGCGAGTGCATCATTAAAACTGCTGAGCCCATCTTAATGGCTATAAAGAAAAGAACTTCTTGGGAGATAACCCATGTGTTATTTTGCTACAGTACTTTGTTTTATATTTGTGTCTTGGAAGTTGTTTACTACTGTAGCAACCTCTCCTTATCTTAGTTTTGTGTTTTGTTGTGCCAAGTAAAGTCTTTGATAGAAAAGTAAGTACTAGATTTGGATTACTGCGCAGTTCCAGATTTCTTTGTTGTCACGAATCTGAGCCCACTGCCCTGCAGGAAGCTCAGAAAATTATGCCAATTTACGTGCATGATCCTCAGATATGTACGCAACTTTCATTCAATTTGAGCATTTTCATTTGAGCAAGTCTGGTGGCCTAATAAAATCCATCTTTACGGACTGTTCTGTTTTGACAGATTCTGCCTTTTATTTCGCATTGCCTCTTTTGCTATGTTGGATGAATTTCTTTGATCCATTAATGTCCAGTAGCTTTATGCAATGTCCAGAAGTGTTAAGAATGATTGTGTCACCTCTGAACATGTTAATTTTTATTGTCCACTAACCCTCTAATGAGTTGTTTCGAGTTTGGTGTGGAGGAAGTTTTCAAGGGTCAAGAGAGGAGGATGATATACTATGATCAAGGAGAGTGAAAGCTCTAAGCTTGGGGATGCACCCGGTGGTTCACCCCTGCATATATCAAGAAGACTCAAGCTGTCTAAGCTTGGGGATGCCCAAGGCATCCCCTTCTTCATCGACAACATTATCGTGTTCCTCCCCGAAACTATATTTTTATTCCATCACATCTTATGTGCTTTTTCTTGGAGCGTCTGTTTGTTTGCTTTTGTTTTTGTTTTTGTTTGAATAAATTGGATTACATCATGCTTGTGTGGGAGAGAGACACGCTCCGCTGGTTCGTATGAACACATGTGTTCTTAGCTCATAATATTCATGGCGAAGTTTCCTCTTCGTTAAATTGTTATATGGTTGGAATTGGAAAATGATACATGTAGTAATTGCTATAATGTCTTGGGTAATGTGATACTTGGCAATTGTTGTGCTCATGTTTAAGCTCTTGCATCATATACTTTGCACCTATTAGTGAAGAAATACATAGAGCATGCTAAAATTTGGTTTGCATAATTGGTCTCTCTAAGGTCTAGATAATTTCTAGTAAGGTGTTTGAACAACAAGGAAGACGATGTATAGTCTTATAATACTTGTAATATGTCTTTTATGTGAGTTTTGCTGTACTAGTTCATCCTTGTGTTTGTTTCAAATAAGCCTTGCTAGCCTAAACCTTGTATCGAGAGGGAATACTTCTCATGCATCCAAAATACTTGAGCCAACACTATGCCATTTGTGTCCACCATACCTACCTACTACATGGTATTTCTCCGCCATTCCAAAGTAAATTGCTTGAGTGCTACCTTTAAACAATTCAAAATTTATTACCTCTTATTTGTGTCAATGTTTTATAGCTCATGAGGAAGTATGTGGTGTTTATCTTTCAATCTTGTTGGGCAACTTTCACCAATGGACTAGTGGCTTCATCCGCTTATCCAATAATTTTGCAAAAAGAGCTGGCAATGGGATTCCCAGTCCCAAATTAATTAACAAAAATAGACACTCCTCCATGGTATGTGATTGTTGGACGGCACCCGAAGGATTCGGTTAGCCATGGCTTGTGTAAGCAAAGGTTGGGAGGAGTGTCATCATAATAAAACTAAAATAAAAAGGTACTCCTTCATGGTATGAGATTGTTGGCAGTGCACCCGAGGATTCGGTTAGCCATGGTTTGTGAAAGAAAGGTTGGAAGGAGTGCCACCCAAAAATAAAATAAAATGGGAGCCGCTCTTTGAAGGTTTGTCCGGCAAGGGGGTTAGAGTACCCGCTACCATTCGTTGACAACAACATACACCTCTCAAAACTTTATTTTTATGCTCTCTTTATGTTTTCAAAATCAAAGCTCTAGCACAAATATAGCAATCGATGCTTTCCTCTTTGAAGGACCATTCTTTTACTTTCATTGTTGAGTCAGTTCACCTATTTCTCTCCACCTCAAGAAGCAAACACTTGTGTGAACTGTGCATTGATTCTTACATATTTGCATATTGCATTTGTTATATTGCTTTGCATTGACAATTATCCATGAGATATACATGTTACAAGTTGAAAGCAACCGCTGAAACTTAATCTTCTTTTGTGTTGCTTCAATACCTTTACTTTGAATTATTGCTTTATGAGTTAACTCTTATGCAAGACTTATTGATGCTTGTCTTGAAGTGCTATTCATGAAAAGTCTTTGCTTTATGATTCAGTTGTTTACTCATGTCATATCCATTGTTTTGATCGCTGCATTCACTACATATGCTGTACAAATAGTATGATCAAGTTTATGATGGCATGTCACTCCGTAAATTATCTTTGTTATCGTTTTACTCCGCTCGGACGAGCAGAACTAAGATTGGGGATGCCGATACGTCTCCAACGTATCGATAATTTCTTGTGTTCCATGCCACATTATTGATGTTATCTACATGTTTTATGCACACTTTATGTCATATTCGTGCATTTTCTCGGAACTAACCTATTAACAAGATGCCGAAGTGCCGTTCTCGTTTTCTCGCTGTTTTTGGTTTCAGAAATCCTAGTAACGAAATATTCTCGAATCGGACGAAATCAACGCCAAAGTTCCTATTTTCACTCGGAAGCATCCGTAACACCCGGAAGGACCGCAGGGGGCCACAGGGCCACCAAACCCTAGGCCGGCGCGGCCGGAGGGGGGCCGCGCCGCCCTATGGTGTGGCCCCCTGTCAGCCCTCCTGCGCCGCCTCTTCGCCTATATAAAGCCCCCGGATCGGAAAACCCGATACCAATTGACGAAACCCACGTAAACCTGCCGCAGCCGCCGCCATCGCGAAGCCAAGATCTCGGGGGACAGGATCTCTGTTCCGGCACGCCGCCGGAGCGGGGAAGTGCCCCCGGAAGGCTTCTCCATCGACACCGCTGCCATCTCCACCGCCATCTCCATCACCGCCGCTGCTCCCATGAGGAGGGAGTAGTTCTCCATCGAGGCTCGGGCTGTACCGGTAGCTATGTGGTTCATCTCTCTCCTATGTGTGTCAATACAATAATCTCATGAGCTGCCTTACATGATTGAGATTCATATGGTGATGCTTGTAATCTAGATGTCATTATGCTAGTCAAGTGGGTTTTACTTATGTGATCTCCGGAGACTCCTCGTCCCACGTGTGTAAAGGTGACAAGTGTGTGCACCGTGTGGGTCTCTTAGGCTAGATTTCACAGAATACTTACTCATTGAATGGTATAGTGAGGTGCTTATTTATATCTCTTTATGATTGCAGCATGTTGTATCACAATTTATCTATGTGCTACTCTAGTGATGTGTTATTAAAGTAGTTTTATTCCTCCCGCATGTGTGCAAAGGTGACAGTGCGTGCACCGTGTTAGTACTTGGTTTGTGCTATGATCATGATCTCTTGTAGATTATGGAGTTAACTATTGCTATGATAATATTGATGTGATCTATTCCTCCTACATATGCATGAAGGTGACAAGTGTGCATGCTATGCTAGTACTTGGTTTAGTAGCGTTGATCTATCTTACACTAAAGGTTACTTAAACATGAGCATTATTGTGGAGCTTGTTAACTCCGGCATTGAGGGTTCGTGTAATCCTACGCAATGTGTTCATCATCCAACAAAAGTGTAGAGTATGCATTTATCTATTCTCGTTATGTGATCAATGTTGAGAGTGTCCACTAGTGAAAGTCTAATCCCTAGGCCTTGTTCCTAAATACCGCTGAGTTACTACCGCTTGTTTACTACCGCTGCGTTACTACTATCGTGTTACTACCGCTTGTTTATCGTTTTATCGCGTTACTATCGCTGCAATACCACCACCATCAACTACACGCCAAGCACTTTTCTCGGCACCGTTGCTACTGCTCATACTTATTCATACCACCCGTATTTCACTATCTCTTCGCCGAACTAGTGCACCTATTAGGTGTGTTGGGGACACAAGAGACTTCTTGCTTTGTGGTTGCAGTGGTTGCATGAGAGGGATATCTTTGACCTCTTCCTCCCTGAGTTCGATAAACCTTGGGTATCCACTTAAGGGAAACTTGCTGCTGTTCTACAAACCTCTGCTCTTGGAGGCCCAACACTGTCTACAGGAAAGGAGGGGGAACGTAGACATCAATTGGTGAGTTGGTCATCCAAGAAACAAAACTCCACCGCCTTATCCACCGCCGAAGCCGAATACATATCCGCGGCATCTTGTTGCACTCAATTGTTATGGATGAAGCAAACCTTGAAAGACTATGGTGTGTCTCTTGGTACGGTGCCTCTTCTTTGTGACAATGAAAGTGCAATTAAGATCGCCAATAACCCGGTTCAACATTGTCGCACCAAACATATTGACATTCGCCATCACTTCCTACGTGATCATGTTGCCAATAAGGATATTGATCTCACTCATGTGGGAACAACCTACCAATTGGCGCATATTTTCACTAAGCCTTTGGATGAAGCCCGCTTTGTTAACTTGAGAGGAGAACTTGGTATTCTTGATCCTAAAAACTTGGATTGATTAACTTCTTGCACTATATTCTTGCATTTATCTTGCTATCTAGCTTAGAGGCATAGCACATATGGGGATAGCCATCCTACCATGTCTTGGTAAGATGCATACCTATGTGTGCAACATAAATAGACCCAATGTCATTATATGGACCCAAGCATGTCTCTTCGAGGTCTCATGACATTTGCGTTTTCACATAGGGGGAGTAATCCCCCGCCCCTCATTGAGCCTTCATTACAACTTGATTTGATTATATAAGGCCAAATGATCTTATAGCAAAAATCCTTTCAAAATGCCTTATGATTCTTGATATATATTTCGACTCATGCCCATTGTTGCTATTTACATCTTGTTTGGATTTTCTCTCCAATGGGTATGCCTAGAGAATCTTGTGTTTCCAACCCCATGTCTATGCTCACCTCATCATCATCTATCTATCTATATGTACATGTCATCATCTGAGCACTCACACACATTTACACAAAACATAGGGGCAAAACGAGGCGAAAATGAGATAAATCTGGGTGGCCGGTCTCTAGCCCGGTTGGACCGGCCTCTGCGCTGGGTCGGCCGGCGCCAGGTCCGGTTGGACCGGTTTCCCGACCGGCCGCGCGGCCTGTTATGTTGGGAAGAGGATACCCCTTGGGGTCTTCTTCCCCATTCTTCCCACACAGCCACACCTCCATTGCCGCCGCCCCATCACCTCCACCAAGCTCTAGGGCTTTCCCACCACAAGAACCCCCCCAAACTTCACCAAACCATAGATCGGGCCCCTTGGAACATCTCCACCAAAGGATTTGGTCCCTCTCAAGCTATTTTGGGAAATCTTGGAGTTCTTGGGTTTCAAGCCCTATCTCGTCTCCTTCTTGCTCTCTTGGTCAAGGAGGACCATGTCTTCGGGTAATGTGATCAATCTTTCTCCCTATCCTCTAGTCCCCCTCACACATTGCAAATTTTTGACAAATTTTGGGAATTTTTAGGGTTAGGGTTAGGGTTTGTAAGTCCTCATGCCTTTAGAGTGTCTCACACCACAATGCACTTACTCCACTCTATTGCTATAGTCTATATTCAAGTTTATGAGTTTTTGCATGAATTTGTGGTAGAAAATCTGGGCCAAACATCACAAGTCAACAGACCCGGTCACCAGCCCGGTCGACCGGCCGCTCAACCGGCCGGCCCGGCGTGTGGCCCGGTCAACCGGTCGCCAACCGGCTCGTCCGGTCGGCTGCCCGGTTGGACCGGACTGTGCGCCGGGTTGCCCAGTTTTTCGCACAATCTCATCGATACACTTGGGTATATGCTATGCTTTTTGGCTTCCCTCTTATTGATGACATGTACGCTTACCCCACTGCTACCCCTGCTCTATTTTTCTCATTCACAGGTAGTTGGAGTGGTGAGGCACATGGCAATGTTTCCAAGAGAGGACGGACTGATCCTCCTCGCCGTTCTAGTAGCCGCGTTCCCCCTCAAGCTCAGCAGGGTACTGACGGTGGAAGCTCAGTTGGGGGTAGAAACAAGTCTGTTGGTGGCAGGAGAAAGGACAAGCATGCAGCCCAACAGGATGAGGAAATAGTGCCAACTATCAATGCCGGGCTTGCGAACCGTATTGAGTGGCAGGAGATGAGGACGGTGAATCCGTATCGCTTTGAGCAACGGACTTACCTTCGTGGGGATCAGTTTTTCTGGACCAAGACACAGGCAGCCCTATGGGATGGTTACTATGATTCCCATGAGTTTATGAAGCATGGTGATATTGTCGTGCCCAAGGCCATCAACCCTGAAGAGCTTGCCTTGCATGAAGCCACCAAATATCGCTTTGTGGTTGAAACCTTGAAGGGTCTGGGCCTGTATGACCTTGTGTGCCTGAAGCCTGAAGATCACCATGAGGATCCTACCTTCTGTCCTCTCCTAGTCCGTCAGTTCCACTGCACAGTGTTCTTCCATGATGATGAGGACCGCACCATCACCTGGATGACTGGCACGGACAAGTACTCATGCACCTACTCTCAGTTCCGTGCGGCCATGGGTTGTGGTGGTGATCGTAATCCTGGATACAAGATTCATTCCCGGTCCAAGCTCACTAAGGGTGACATCTCCTTCTGCTATCCTGCGAACCCTACACCTGGACCTCCCACTATCTCTGGGATGTATTACTCATACCTTGTTCTTGCCAAGATGTTCCGTGAATGCCTCATCAGCAAGTCTGGCGACACAAGTGAAGTCAGGAACTATCACCTCAACCTGATGTACTATTGCCATCCTGACAGGAGAAGGAAGATTGATGGGTGTGATCTTATCTTCTGTGAGCTGAAGCGTGCGGTTATGGAGCGCATGACTCCCAACTATGCTCAATATGTTCAAAGGCTCATCAACTACATTGTCCCCGCTCCTCTCAACGTTTTTGGTGAGAAAGTCATCATGGACCCCTTCAGGATACCTATTCAGGAGGCCACTCGTCCGGACGTTCCCTCCATGACGCCCTCCACTGAGCGCCGCTCCAAGGAGCGCCATGATCATGATGCTAGCTCCAGCTACTCTCAGCGCTCCAAGCATGGTGCTGCTCGCTTCTTCTCAAGCATGTGGCAAATGTGCAAGAACACCAATGATGTTGCACATCAGACCTTTACCATGACCCAGGAGACACGGAGGCGCCAGAATGAGTTCATGGCCTCACGGAATCACCCTGTTCCTCCTCCTGGACCCGAGATGGAGCTCGTGGTAGCACCTCGGTGGGAGATGCCTCCTCTTACCGATGAGATGCTCCAGAACTTCGACTACTCTGTATATGCTCATGGTGCCATCCCTTCTAGGCCTGCTCGTGCCTCTACCCCTGCTGATGATGATGGTGATGAGGAGGAGAGTCCTGCGGCTGCACGCGGCGATGGCGAGTACTCATGGTCCACCGGGGATGAGATCTACTGATGACCGCGATAGCATCTCTCCTCTTTTCTTCGCCTTTTTGGTGTTCCGATGCCAAAGGGGGGGAAGAGAGTAGAGTCTAGGACCACGGGGTTCCCACAAGCCATGGGAGTTGCTTTATTTGGATTTTATATGGCTTGTGCTTATTTGCTTTGAGTTTTCAAGAACCATTTGCTACTTCCAATAATTTGTGTATGGATATGTATGGACGACTATTATGTGTGCTACTCTATGTTAGGATGATTATGTGTGCTATGCTTATATATCTTGATATGCACATCTCCATACCATGCTTGTTTCCTAAAGATATTGGGGGAGCTTCTCATGTTCCACAAATGGTGCACTTTGCATTCAAACGCAAATTCTCCAAGTGCACACATTATGGGGGAGCTGTCGTAATATCTTATATGGAATCAAGGTTTAGAGCTTATCATAATATTCTGATTGTGACTCTAGCTCGGTTTGTCATCGTATACCAAAAAGGGGAGATTGTAAGGGTATTTTACCCTTATCCATTATTTTGGTAACAATGACACCGCGCTAGAGTATTTGACCTAATATGTTTATAAGGATAATCTCAGGTATTAGGCAATGAGGCATAAATGGTGTATCAAAGGAACAAGAAGTCTAAACGAGACCCCCCACTTCAACAACAATCAAAAGGGGGTCTACAGCAGAAATCCGGTCTGCAGCCCGGTCCAACCGGGCCAGCAACCGGACTGTCCGGCGCTCAGCTCGGTCAACCGGTCGCCAACCGGGGAAGTCCGGCGCACGACCCGGTCGACCGGCCGCCAACCGGAGTCTCCAGCAGAACACAAGAAATCCGGTTGCCGACCGGTCAACCGGCCTACTGACCGGCGGGTCCGGCGCACGGCCCGGTCGACCGGTCGCCAACCGGGCGCCAACCGGCCGCCAACCGGAGGAGCTCCAGAACCAGCAAATGGAGTCCGGTCACTGGTCCGGTCAGACCGGCCTCTCCACCGGGCTGTCCGGTCTGTGGCCCGGTCAAACCGGGTTTCTCGAGGAAAATGCTGAGGTGGCAAGTGACCAACGGCCATATTTTGAAGAACACTATAAATAGGTCTTCTCCTTCCTCTGAACAGTTAGGCATTACACTACAAGCTGTTCTTGAGCTCTCTCTCTCTTACTCCATTGCTAGAAACACCAAAAGCCTAAGATCTCCCTCCTCCTCCACCCAAACTCAAATCTCTCCGGGGAATCGTTAGAGGAGGACCCGATCTACCGTTCTACCAAGCCAAATCTCATTCCCCCTTGTATTCATTGAGAAGCTTGCTTCCTAGGGTTTCTTGGAAACCCTAGGTGGGCAAGAGGAGTCCGGAAGCATCCGGGCTGTGGATTTGCTCCGGGCAAGATTGTGAAGGTTTGGAGGCTACCTCAAAGTCTACCACAAGTGAGTGAGCTATTCCTTCGTGGGATAGGCTCCGGAGAATAGGGTGAGCCTTCGTGGCGCGGGGAATACTTCGTGGGACCTCCACTCCTCCAAACGTGGCGTACCTTGTTGGAAAGCAAGGGAACACGGGAATACATCCTCGTCTCCGCGTGCTATCGGTTATCTCTAACCGAACTCCTTACTTGTGATTTAATCGCTCGTGAGAGCCTTCGTGCTCGAGTTAGTTGTATCCTCATATAGGTTGCTTCACCTAGTTTGCATTAGGCTCACCTTTATATTCCGCAAAGCCTAATATTGCAAAGAAAGAATTAAAATCTGTAGAAACCTATTCACCCCCCTCTAGGTTTACCATCTCTATACTTTCACTATGCCGCCTGTACAAAGGTCTAAGGAGAAAGATCGCATTTGATTTCTTGTTTTTGATTATTCTCAACTTAGACATCCATACTGGGACAACATAGACAACAGGTAATGGACTCATCTTTAATGCATAAGCATTCAACAACAGATAATATTCTCATAAGAGATTGAGGATTGATGTCCAAACTAAAACTTCCACCATGATTCATGGCTTTAGTTAGCGGCCCAATGTTCTTCTCTAACAATATGCATACTCAAACCATTTGATCATGATAAATCACCCTTACTTCAGATAAGACGAACATGCATAGCAACTCACATGATATTCAACAAAGGTATAATAGTTGGTGGCGTCCACAGAAGCATGGTTACCGCTCAACAAGCAACTTATAAGAAATAAGACACATAAGCTACATATTCTTTACCACAATAGTTTTTAAGGCTATTTTCCCATGAGCTATATATTGCAAAGGCAAACAATAGAATTTTAAAGGTAGCACTCAAGTAATTTACTTTGGAATGGCAGAGAAATACCATGTACTAGGTAGGTATGGTGGACACAAATGGCATGGTTTTTGGCTCAAGGATTTGGATGCACGAGAAGTAATCCCTCTCAATACAAGGCTTAGGATAGCAAGGTTGTTTGAAGCAAACTCAAGTATAAACCGGTACAGCAAAACTTACATAAGAACATATTGCAAGCATTATAAGACTCTACGCTGTCTCCTTGTTGTTCAAACACCTCACCAGAAAATATCTAGACTCTAGAGAGACCAATCATGCAAACCAAATTTTAACAAGCTCTATGTAGTTCTTCATTAATAGGTGCAAAGTACATGATGCAAGAGCTTAAACATGATCTATATGAGCACAACAATTGCCAAGTACAAAATTATTCAAGACATTATACCAATTACCACATGAAGCATTTTCTGTTTCCAACCATATAACAATGAACGAAGCAATTTCATCCTTCGCCATGAACATTAAAAGTAAAGCTAAGAACACATGTGTTCATATGCAACAGTGGAGCGTGTCTCCCTCCCAAACAAGGAATGCTAGGATCCAATTTTATTCAAAACAAAATAAAAACAAAAACATACAGACGCTCCAAGTAAAGCACATAAGATGTGACGGAATAAAAATATAGTTTCACTAGAGGTGACCTGATAAGTTGTCGATGAAGAAGGGATGCCTTGGGCATCCCCAAGCTTAGATGCTTGAGTCTTCTTAAAATATGCAGGGATGAACCACGGGGGCATCCCCAAGCTTAGACTTTTCACTCTTCTTGATCATATTGTATCATCCTCCTCCTCTCTTGACCCTTGAAAACTTCCTCCACACCAAACTCAAAACAAACTCATTAGAGGTTTAGTGCATAATCAAAAATTCACATATTCAGAGGTGACATAATCATTCTTAACACTTCTGGACATTGCACAAAGCTACTGAAATTTAATGGAACAAAGAAATCCATCAAACATAGCAAAACAGGCAATGCGAAATAAAAGGCAGAATCTGTCAAAACAGAACAGTCCGTAAAGACGAATTTTTCTGGGGCACTTAACTTCCTCATATGAAAATGCTCAAATTTAATGAAAGTTGCGTACATATCTGAGGATCATGCACGTAAATTGGCAGGTTTTTCTGAATTACCTACAGACGGGGCTGCTAAATTTCGTGACAGCAAGAAATCTGTTTCTGCGCAGTAATCCAAATCTAGTATCAACCCTACTATCAAAGACTTTACTTGGCACAACAATGCAATAAAATAAAGATAAGAAGAGGTTGCTACAGTAGTAACAACTTCCAAGACTCAAATATAAAACAAAAGTGCAGAAGTAAAATAATGGGTTGTCTCCCATAAGCGCTTTTCTTTAACGCCTTTCAGCTAGGCGCAGAAAGTGTGAATCAAGTATTATCGAGAGATGAAGCATCAACATCATAACTTTCTCAATTTGTCACAATAGGTATATTAGGTGCTCCATCATCCATAGTGGTGCTAAGGGATTTGTCAATTTTAGGCCTATAATAGTTTTTTGGCTTAGGCACTTTAGAGACATACATGAGCTTTTGCTCCTTACCCACATAAGCTTTCTCCTTAAACTTAAGAGAAGAAAAAGTTGAACCCAAGGTTCCCATAGCTTCAACTTCACTAATCCTATGGGTTCGATTATCATGAGTAGCACAAGTTTCTAAAACGGCAATTCTCTCATTGATTCCACTTAGAGTTTTATCAAGTTTATCAGTGTTATTAAGTAATATTCCCAATTTAGTCTCAACACTTGGAAGATTTTTCTATATGGCTTCCAACTTTTTCATGACATCTTCAAGAGAGATTTCAATTTTAGCTTCATTAACAGGTGGTATACCAACTAGACTCTCGATGATGCAACTAGCTTCTAAAGCAGGAGTGCCTAGGAAATTACCTCTCGCAAGAGTATCAAGAACATACCTATTCCAACTAGAGATAGCAACATAAAAGTTCCTAAGTAGTATAATAGTGGAGTGTTTCTTAATGCACCTATGATGAGCATCACTAATTCTATACCAAGCATCTTTAAAACTTTCTCCCCCTTGTTGCTTAAACGAACGAACTTCAACTTCAGGATTACTCATTTTTAGCAGTAGTAAATAAAGCAAACTAAATAAAGTAAATGCAAGTAACTAATTTTTTTGTGTTTTTAATATAGAGAACGCAAACAAGACAGTAAATAAAGTAAATCTAGCAACTAATTTTTTTTGTATTTTTAATATAGAAAGCAAACAAAGCAGTAAATAAAATAAAGTAAAGCAAGACAAAAACAAAGTAAAGAGATTGGATGTGGGAGACTCCCCTTGCAGCGTGTCTTGATCTCCCCGGCAACGGCGCCAGAAAAATCCTTGTTGTTGGCGTGGTAGTTGACACACGTCTGTTGGGAACCCCAAGAGGAAGGTGTGATGCGTACAGCATTGAGTTTTCCCTCAGTGTGAAACCAAGGTTATCGAACCAGTAAGAGTCAAGGAACACGTGAAGGTTGTTGGCGACGGAGTGTAGTGTGGCGCAACACCAGGGATTCCGGCGCCAACGTGGAACCTGCACAACACAATCACAATACTTTGCCCCAACTTAACAGTGAGGTTGTCAATCTCACCGGCTTGTTGTAAACAAAGGATTAAACGTATGGTGTGGAAAATGATGTTTGTTTGCGAAGAACGAGTAAAGAACAGAGTTTGCGATAGATTGTCTTTCGGATGTAAAAGAATGGACCGGGGTCCACAGTTCACTAGTGGTGTCTCTCCCATAAGATAAATAGCATGTTGGGTGAACAAATTACAGTTGGGCAATTGACAAATAGAGAGGGCATAACAATGCACATACATATCACGATGACTACTATGAGATTTAATCGGGGCATTACGACAAAGTACATAGACCGCTATCCAGCATGCATCTATGCCTAAAAAGTCCACCTTCGAGGTTAGCATCCGCACCCCTTCCGGTATTAAGTTGCAAACAACAGACAATTGCATTAAGTATGGTGCGTAATGTAATCAACACAAATATCCTTAGACAAAGCATTAATGTTTTATCCCTAGTGGCAACAGCACATCCACAACCTTAGAACTTTCTGTCACTTTCCCAGATTCAATGGAGGCATGAACCCACTATCGAGCATAAATACTCCATCTTGGAGTTACAAGTATCAACTTGGCCAAGCCTCTACTAGCAACGGAGAGCATGCAAGAACATAAACAACATATATATGATAGATTGATAATCAACTTGACATAGTATTCCATATTCATCGGATCCCAACAAACACAACATGTAGCATTACAAATAGATGATCTTGATCATGATAGGCAGCTCACAAGATCTAACATGATAGCACAAGAGGAGAAGACAACCATCTAGCTACTGCTATGGACCCATAGTCCAGGGTTGAACTACTCACACATCAATCCGGAGGTGATCATGGTGATGAAGACTCCTCCGGGAGATGATTCCCCTCTCCGGCAGGGGTGCGGAGGCGATCTCCTGAGTCCCCGAGATGGGATTGGCGGCGGCGTCTCTGGAAGGTTTTCCGTATCATGGCTCTCGGTACTGGGGTTTTCGCGACGAAGGCTATAAGTAGGCGGAAGGGCAGAGTCGGAGGGCTGACGAGGGGCCCACACCATAGGGCGGCGCGGGCCCCCCTTTGGCCACGCGGCCCTATGGTGGTGGCGCCTCGTCGCCCCACTTCGTATCCCTTTTGGTCTTCTAGAAGCTTCATGGAAAAATAAGACCCTGGGCGTTGATTTCGTCCAATTCCGAGAATATTTCCTTTGTAGGATTTCTGAAACCAAAAACAGTAGAAAACGACAATCGGCTCTTCGGCATCTCGTCAATAGGTTAGTGCCGGAAAATGCATAATAATGACATAAAGTGTGTATAAAACATGTGAGTATCATCATAAAAGTAGCATGGAACATAAGAAATTATAGATACGTTTGAGACGTATCACTACGTTCATGCTGTCTGATGGCGCGTGAAACACACGTCTATTGGGAACCCCAAGAGGAAGGTGTGATGCGCACAGCAGTAAGTTTTCCCTCAGTAAGAAACCAAGGTTATCGAACTAGTAGGAGTCAAGGGCCACGTGAAGGTTGTTGGTGACGGAGTGTAGTGCGGCGCAACACCAGGGATTCCGGCGCCAACGTGGAACCTGCACAACACAATCAAAATACTTTTCCCCAACTTAACAGTGAGGTTGTCAATCTCACCGGCTTGCTTTAAACAAAGGATTAAACTGTAGGATAACGTTGCATAGAAAACAAAAATTTTCCTACCGCGAACACGCAATCCAAGCCAAGATGCAATCTAGAAGACGGTAGCAACGAGGGGGTATCGAGTCTCACCCTTGAAGAGATTCCAAAGCCTACAAGATGAGGCTCTTGTTGCTGCGGTAGACGTTCACTTGCCGCTTGCAAAAGCGCGTAGAAGATCTTGATCACGATCGGTTCCGGCGCCACGAACGGGCAGCACCTCCGTACTCGGTCACACGTTCGGTTGTTGATGAAGACGACGTCCACCTCCCCGTTCCGGCGGGCAGCGGAAGTAGTAGCTCCTCTTGAATCCGACAGCACGACGGCGTGGTGTCGGTGGTGGTGGAGAAGTCCGGCGGAGCTTCGCTAAGCGTGCGGGAAGTGGAGGAGCGGGGCGGCTAGGGTTTGGGGAGAGGGGGCGCCGGCCACTATAGGGGTGCGGCCACCTTGGTGGTGTTTGAGGTGGCCGGCCCCTCCCCCTTGGCCCTCATTATATAGGTGGAACCCCAAGAGGTGGTGTCCAAGTCTTCGAATAAGACCCGAACCAAAAACCTTCCATAGGAGGGGGGAAACCTAGCCAAGCTAGGACTCCCACCAAAGTGGGAGTTCCACCTCCCATGTGGGGGGTGGCCGGCCCCCTAAGGGGGAGTCCACTTGGGACTCCTCCCCCACTAGGGTTGGCCGGCCATGGAGGTGGAGTCCCATGTGGACTCCACCTTCCTTGGTGGTTTCTTCCGGACTTTTCTAGAACCTTCTAGAACC
>NC_061513.1:229083269-229114895 GCF_022539505.1 Lolium rigidum | reverse complement strand
GAGATCAAAGAACTCTATACTTCCGATTCTTTCTTTGCTCCGATATTTGAGAAGTGTTCCGTTGACCGAGGATTTGATGACTTCTATTTGCACAAAGGCTACTTGTTCAAAGCCAACAAAATTTGCATTCCCGAGTCTTCTCTTCGAAAGTTACTCTTGCAAGAGTCACATGGTGGTGGCCTTATGGGACATTTTGGTCGAGATAAAACACTTGCGATGCTAGCCACTCACTATTATTGGCCGAAGATGAAGAGGGACGTCGAGCGCCTTTGCAACCGTTGCACGACATGCCTTCAAGCTAAGTCTACTTCCAATCCCTATGGTCTTTACATGCCTTTGCCTATACCTCATGCACCATGGACGGACATTAGCATGGATTTTGTTCTAGGATTGCCTCGCACTAAGCATGGACATGATTCTATCTTTGTGGTAGTGGATAGATTCTCTAAGATGGCTCATTTTATACCTTGCCATAAGAGCGATGATGCTTCACACATTGCTTCGTTGTTTTTCAGGGAAATCGTTCGCCTACATGGAGTGCCGCGAAGCATTGTGTCGGATCGAGACGTCAAGTTCATGAGTTATCTTTGGAAGTCGCTCATGGCCAAGTTTGGAGTGAAGCTCTTATTCTCATCATCCTCGCACCCGCAAACGGACGGTCAAACGGAAGTGGTCAATCGAAGCCTCTCCACCCTTCTACGCATACTCGTGAAGAAAAACTTGAAGTCATGGGAGGAATGCATTCCACACGCGGAGTTCGCCTACAACCGCGCCAAGCACTCGACTACATCAAGGAGTCCCTTCATGGTCGTCTACGGGTTTGAGCCGCTCACGGCACTCGACATGCTCCCGCTCCCACTTCATGAGCGGATCAACATGGACTTCGACAAGCGCACCGCCGCCGTCAAGAAACTTCATGAAGAGACAAGAGCTACCATTCAAGAACATGTGCTTCGTCAAGCTACAAGACTCAACGCCAAGAAGAAGGAACGCATCTTTGAGGAAGGCGACCTCGTTTGGATCCACCTCCGGAAGGAAAGATTCCCTCATGACCGCAATTCGAAGCTCAAGCCAAGAGGAGATGGTCCCTTCAAGGTCCTCAAACGCATCAACAACAACGCTTACGTCATCGACATCCCCACCTCCAAGTACTTGGTGAGCAACACGTTCAATGTCTCCGACTTGTCACCCTATCATGGAGATGAGGAAGGCCACGAGTCGAGGACGACTCTTTCCCAAGGGGGAGATGATGTAGCCCCACTCACCGACGACACTCCATCAAGACCAACTAGTCCCCCAAGTGGACCAATGACACGAGCCCGAGCCAAGGCTCTACATGATGAGGTGAACTCGCTCCTCACTACCCTTGATCTTGGTACCCCTTTGGATGGATTGCTACCTCATGCCGACGTGCTATGTGTCATTAGGTACAAACCGCATCAAGACCTCGGAGAGGAGGAGGCGCCAAGGCCAAGGGAGGGAGAGAAGCCGCTGGGAGAGAAGCAGCTGGACATGAAGATGATCATGGAGCCAAAGCCGACGTCGCTCGAAGCGCTCCAAGGAAGAGACGGACGCCGGCCGGTCCGGGACCCGGTCGGACCGGACCTACAACCGGGCTCCCCGGTCATAGGCCCGGTCGACCGGTCGGAAACCGGGCCAGCCCCCTCGTACCGGACGACGACCGGAAACCTCGCAGGAATCCGGTTTCCGACCGGTCGACCGGACCCATGACCAGCCCGCCCGGTCACAGGCCCGGTCAGACCGGACCCTTGACCGGACAGCCCGGTCTGACCGGATCCCAAACCGGACCTGACGAGAGAGCCCCACCAAACTGCCTTAACTTATCCTTTTGCGTACCTGTTCGCCCTTGCTGGCTGGGTGTGCCTATATAAGTAGCTGGAACCCCTCATTAGCTCTTCAGACTTGTTTTGAACTCAAACCCTAACTTTGAGCTTAGTCTCCCTTGGGTATCATCCCTCTGTAATCAAGGCACCTTGGTTGTTGATTTAGATCTTGTTGAAGGAGATTCTAGTACTTGCTACTCTCTCTCCTTCCCCAAGCTCTTCCTCTCCAATCCCAATCTCTCTCCGGGAATTCTACCGCGTGTCTCTTCCACGGAGATTCTATTGGCGTGGTCCATCGAGCCACGGAGGTAAGCATCGGGTGTATCGGGTTGGTGTGCGTGCGTGAGTCTCGGGGTCCTCGTGTTCATCGCCGTGTTCTTCGTGTTCCTCGCGTTTTCCCATCTCCCCCTTTGGGTTCGACGTCAATCCGCAAGATCGGGCCACACACGGGGTCTTAGACCTCATCACATCTACTTTCATGCGACTCATGAATCACATCTTGCGACCTCTCATTGGCAAGAGCGTGGTTGTCTACTTCGATGATATTCTCATTTATAGCAAAAACCTCGAGGACCATGTGCAACATGTGAGAGAGGTCTTGTGCATCTTGCGTCATGAAAAGCTTTATGCTAACCTCCCCAAGTGCACCTTTGCTCAAAACAAATTGGTTTTCCTTGGCTTTGTGGTTTCCGCTAATGGGATTGAAGTTGATTCTTCCAAGGTGGAGGCCATCCATAATTGGCCTACTCCTACAAATGTTGGTCAAGTCCGAAGTTTCCATGGACTTGCCGGTTTCTACCGCCGCTTTGTGAAAGATTTTAGCACCATTGCTTGCCCTTTGAATGAGCTTACCAAGAAGAATGTTCCGTTTGTTTGGGGCAAGGCCCAACAAAATGCTTTTGATGAGTTGAAGAAACGCCTTACCGAGGCACCACTCCTTGTTCTTCCAAACTTTTCCAAAACTTTTGAGATTGAATGCGATGCAAGCGGACTCGGTATTGGTGGAGTGCTTATGCAAGATGGAAAACCCGTGGCATACTATAGCGAGAAGTTAGATGGCGCACGCCTCAACTATCCTATATATGACAAGGAACTTTACGCTTTGATTCGTGTTCTTGAAGTTTGGCAACACTATCTTTGGCCAAAAGAGTTTATTATCCACTCCGACCATGAGTCTTTGAAATATTTGAAAAGTCAACACAATTTGAACAAAAGACATGCAAAGTGGGTTGAGTTCATTGAGTCCTTTCCATATGTTATCAAATACAAGAAGGGCAAGGACAATGTTGTGGCGGATGCTCTTTCCCGCAAACTCACCCTCTTACTCACTCGCTTGGATATTAGTGTTTTGGGTCTTGATGAAATCAAAGATTTATATGCCTCCGATGTTTTCTTTGGCCCAATCTTTGCAAAGTGTTCTAGTGAGAAGGGCATCGATGATTTCTATTTGCACCAAGGATTCTTGTTCAAGGGAAACAAACTTTGTATTCCTATGTCTTCGCTTCGCCTTTTGCTCTTACAAGAATCGCATGGTGGTGGTCTTATGGGACACTTTGGAAGAGACAAGACATATGCCATGCTCTCCACTCACTATTATTGGCCAAGAATGAAGCGCGATGTGGAGCGCCTTTGCCGACGGTGTACAACATGCTTACAAGCTAAGTCAACTTCCAACCCCTATGGTCTTTATACACCATTGCCTATTCCTCATGCTCCTTGGTCCGACATTAGTATGGATTTTGTGTTAGGATTGCCTCGAACTAAATATGGTCATGATTCCATTTTTGTAGTGGTTGATCGTTTCTCTAAAATGGCACATTTCATACCATGCTCCCGAACGGATGATGCTTCACACATTGCTTCCTTGTTTTTTAGGGAAATTGTGAGACTCCACGGTGTACCAAGAAGCATTGTGTCGGATCGAGATGTCAAGTTCATGAGTTATCTTTGGAAGTCGCTCATGGCAAAGTTTGGAGTGAAGCTCTTATTCTCATCATCCTCGCATCCGCAAACGGACGGCCAAACGGAAGTGGTCAATCGAAGCCTCTCCTCTCTCCTACGCATCCTCGTGAAGAAGAACTTGAAGTCATGGGAGGATTGCATCCCGCATGCGGAGTTTGCCTACAACCGCGCCAAGCACACTACGACAAGGAGAAGCCCGTTCATGGTTGTCTATGGCTTTGAGCCTCCGACGGCAATTGACCTCCTTCCTCTACCGCTACATGAGCAAGTGAACATGGACATCGACAAGCGAGCACAATACATGAAGAAGCTACATGAAGATACAAGGGCAACAATCGAGCAACAAGTTCTTCGTCAAGCAACACGCCTCAACATGAACAAAAAGGCACGGATCTTCAATGAAGGAGACCTAGTGTGGTTACATCTTCGCAAGGACCGTTTCCCTCAAGAAAGAAACTCCAAGCTCAAGCCCCGAGGCGATGGTCCCTTCAAGGTCCTCAAGCGAATCAACGACAACGCCTACGTCATCGACATACCAACATCCAAGTACTTGGTGAGCAACACATTCAATGTGTCCGACCTCTCGCCATACTATGAAGATGAAGAGACGTTAGAGTCGAGGACGACTCTTTCCCAAGGGGGGGAGATGATGTAGCCCTACCCAAGGTCGATACTACATCAAGACCGACAAGCCCTCCTCGTGGTCCAATGACACGAGCTCGAGCCCAAGCCATACGCCAAGAGGTGAATTCGCTCCTCTCCATGTATGCTTTTGACACTCCTTTGGATGGCTTGCTACTTCATGCCAATA
Organism: Lolium rigidum; assembly: GCF_022539505.1. Lineage (NCBI taxonomy): Eukaryota > Viridiplantae > Streptophyta > Magnoliopsida > Poales > Poaceae > Lolium > Lolium rigidum. Next base: position 229,110,278 of record NC_061513.1, on the reverse strand, counting down.
CCCTATGTTCAATCAGGTACATCGACCAAGAAGCGAGCCATGAAGACCAAGCCAATGGAGAGAGAGCTGGAAACGAAGAAGATGGAGCTACAGCGCCCCAGCCGGAACTTCCGCCCTCCAGGACCGGAACTTCCGGCCAGATGCCTCCCAGATGCTCTCAAGATGCTTCCCAGCGCCCAGGAAACAGGGTCCAGCCGGAACTTCCGCCCCGAAGGACCGGAACTTCCGCCCAAGTTCCGCCCAAGTTCCGAAAGTCGGCGAAAACCATACTGGATGTTACTGCGGGACAATGGCGCATTTCCGGAACAAGACCGGAACTTGGCCGGAACTTCCGCCCCGACCGGAACTTCCGCCCGTCCAGACCGGAACTTCCGCCCCTGGCCGGAACTTCCGCCCCATCGAACTTCAGCACGACAGCACTTTTAGTTGTAACTTATCCCTTCGCCCCACCTACTATATATAGCCTAGTTGGCTCAGATCTGAGATGAGACTTGATGTGAAATTAAACCTGAGCTTAGCTCACCCTTGTGGGAACCCTACCTAGATCTTTGATCTTGTACCCACCCGGGCTCCTTGTCGACTCGTGAAGATCTCTTTGGCGACTTCTACCGATTTGTTGGTCTTTTGCTTGCACTTCTACCTATTTGGTCTTTTGCTTGCACTTCTATCAACCTTCCGGTCTTTTCGCCCTTCTAGATCTCTCGGGATTCGACTTGTCGATCTCTTTGCGGGACTTCTACCGGAAGGTCTTTTCTCGCAACCTCTATCGAGTAGGTGTATCGGGCCTACGAGGGAAAACCGGTTTGTGTGCGTGTGTGTGTTGTATCCCCACGATTCCCCCTCGCGTTCCTCGTGTTCATCGTGTTCATCCACCTACCCCCACGAGTTCCACCCAAATCCGTGAAGATCGGGCACATCCAAGGACTTAGTCCTCATCACCGTGTCTACTGGCCGCGTGGGCGGCGCGTTGCTGCGCATCGCTCGCCGCGTTCGGGCCGCGTGGGCCGCCACAGTAACAGTCTGCTTTACAGTTTTTGCACTGTTTTATTAATTACAGAGGCATATTTAGGCAGTTTTGGGTCATTTTTGGCCAAAATTTTGTCTAGTTTTTTCTGAATAAATAGGACCAACGAAATATTTGTTCAGAAATTAAAAAAGTAAAGGAAATGTCTCTGTAAAGTTCAAAGTTTAAAGTTTAAATTCATAGTTTCCGCTGCAAATAGTAAAAAGAAGCATTTTTTTAAATGCAAAATGAAAAGTAGTTATTGTGACAATTATGGTTCTGTTATTTTTTGACCAACGTTATTAATGACATGACCATGTTTTGTTGCAATGATATGTGCATTTATCTCTATTTCTGCCCAACGGTGATATAGTTTTATTTGCATTAACAGTTGCATGTTTTAATTCGGACCAACGTTGAATTATAATTTGCAATTGTACTGTTCTCACTTCTTTGTGGTTTTCAGGAGGGTTCTACTTGATGAGCTGCATCAAGGATGTTCCCACCCTTAGAGGGGATAACTACACGGAATGGAGGAAGAAGGTGGATTTCGCCTTCGCGTGTGCTGAGGTGGACTGGGTGGTTGACACACCGCAGCCCATCAAGCTCGCTGACCCCGTCAGAGCTGACGGGGATACTGATGATGCATGGGCTCAAAAGAAAAGGGACCATGCTCCTGTGGAGATGTCCTACGCCTTAGAGAACAGAAAGTGGCAGACTGCCAACAAAAAGTGCATGGCTTTCATAAAGAATACAATTGAGAACGCTATAGTGGGCTCAATTACAGAGTGTACTTCCGCTGGGGAGTACCTAGAAAAGATAAAGAGTCAGTTCACTGGTTCTTCAAAGACATATGCTACCCAGCTGTTGAAGCAGCTGGTGACAGAAAAGTATACTGGAGGTGCACATGGCATCAGGGAGCACATCCTCAGGATGAGCAACATGGCTGCAAAGCTGAAGCCCATGGATGCTGACACTGGAGGTGAAGCCTCGCACTTCGGTTCACTTGGTGATGGCTTCATTGCCACAACAGTTTGAAAACTTTGTCATCAATTACAACATGAGCCCCGAGAAATGGGACATTGAAAAGACCATTGCCATGTGTGTGCAAGAGGAGGATAGACTCAAGGCACAGAATGGAGGTACCATCAATTATGTGAAGGACAATAAGAAAAGGCCCTTCACACCAAGCAACAATGGTTCTCCTTCAATGCAATATGGTAAAGCCCCAATGCAGCATCAGCAGAAGTTCCAGCCCAGGCCATTGCCAGTGAACAAAGATCAGTGTCTTCACTGTCAGAAGACTGGGCACTACAAGAAAGACTGCCCTGCTTTTCTCAAAGAACTAATGGCAAAGAAAGGTAACAATTCAGTTTCCTTTGTAAATGAATCCCTGTATACACAGTTTTCAAAATCTACTTGGTGGATTGATTCAGGTGCAACCGTTCATGTTGCAAATTCTTTACAGGGATTCCATTCGACGAGGACTACGAAAAGAGGCGAAGGATGCGTTGAAGTCGCGAATGGAATTCAAGCAGAAGTTGAAGCTGTTGGCGACGTCCTGTTGGAGCTAGCTGATGGCTTGACTATTCTGCTTAGAGATGTCTTATTTGTTCCTTCCATACATAGAAATTTAATAAGTGTATCGCGCTTAGATAAAGACAGTTATCAATGTTATTTTGGACATGGCAAATGTGCCATATGGTGTAATAATTCTTATGTTGGGGTTGCTATACTCCATGATGAGCTTTATTTATTGTCCTTGCGTGAAAAAGTAATGTCTGTGTGCAAAGTGAATGAACAAATATCCTCGTCGGAAACAGAAGGAAAGAAAAGAAAAAGAAGCGATGAATCATCGAAATTATGGCACTCGTCGCCTAGGCCATATTTCGAGGGGGAGAATAGAAAGACTCGTTAAAAATGATATTCTTCCTCCATTAGAATTCTCGGACATAGAACGAGTGCATCGATTGCATTAAAGGAAAATTTGTAAAGCAAATTAAAAAGGGTGCAAATCGAAGCACAGCAACACTAGAAATAATTCACACCGATATATGTGGACCATTTCCGGTGAAAAGTGTGGATGGCTATGATTCGTTCATAACATTCACGGATGATCACTCCCGATATGGTTATATTTATCCAATAAAAGAAAGAACAGAAGCGTTGCATAAATTCAAAATATTCAAAGCTGAAGTTGAAAATCAGCATGATAAAAGAATAAAGATAGTCAGGTCTGATCGTGGAGGGGAGTACTACGGTCGACACACTCCATATGGCCAAGTCCCTGGACCTTTTGCAAGGTTCCTACAGGAGACTGGAATAGTCGCCCAGTACTCGATGCCGGGCGAACCTCAGCAGAATGGAGTAGCTGAAAGGCGCAACCGTACCCTTATGGATATGGTGCGCAGTATGATGAGCTATTCCACCCTACCATTGGGATTGTGGATTGAGGCGTTAAAAACCGCTATTCACATTCTAAACAGAGTACCAAGCAAATCGGTGCCCAAAACGCCGTATGAGCTATGGACAGGGAGAGAGTGTGGGGGAGCCCTACTGAGGCCAAAGTATTCAATCCAAATATCGCAAAGTTAGATACCAAAACAGTTAGTTGCCATTTTATTGGCTATCCTGAAAAGTCAAAAGGTTATCGTTTCTACTGTCCAGACAAATATACAAAGTTTGTGGAGACGAGACATGCTGTCTTCTTAGAGGACGAAATGATGAGGGGGAGCATGGTAGCTCGGAAAATTGATCTTGAGGAGAAGAGGGTGCATGCACCCAATCCGATGACTCAGGAGCCATTTTTTGCGCTACCATGTGCACCTGTACCGACGATCCCTGCGATTGTGGTGCAAGCGCCTGTTGTGACTCCACCCATGACAACGATGAGTGAAAATTCGGAACCTGTCCGTCAGGAGACGAATGAACCATTTGTTGAGCATGAAAGGGAGCAACAACAGCCACCTCCAGAAGCTGAGCCACAAGTTGAGGAACAGAATGCTCAAAAGAATGTGGCCCCTAGAAGGTCTACAAGAGCTAGAAAATCAGCCATTTCGACTGATTACAAAATTTACAACACAGAAAGAGTTCATATGGAAGGTGATCCCACTTCATATGAAGAAGCCATGAGAAGCCCAGATTCATCAAAGTGGGTGGAGGCCATGGAAGACGAAATGAGATCGATGAGTACCAACAATGTTTGGGACTTAGAGAATATTCCTAAAGGAGCCAAAACAGTGGGATGCAAATGGGTATACAAAATAAAATATGACTCAAATTGGAATGTCGAAAAGTACAAAGCACGACTTGTGGCAAAAGGATTTACACAAAGAGAAGGGATAGATTACAATGAGACATTTTCTCCGGTCTCATGTAAGGATTCCTTCAGGATCATCATGGCACTAGTTGCACATTTTGATTTAGAGTTGCATCAAATGGATGTAAAGACGGCATTTCTAAACGGGGATTTAGAAGAAAATGTCTACATGAAACAACCCAAGGGTTTTATCATGGAAGGCAAGGAAGAAATGGGATGCCGCCTAAAGAAATCCATTTATGGATTAAAGCAAGCCTGATACGGGGTGGCCTTTGGACACCGCCTCCTCAAGACCGACAAGCCCTCCTCGTGGCCCAATGACACGAGCTCGAGCCAAAGCCCTACACCAAGAGGTGAATTCGCTCCTCTCCACGTATGCATTTGATACCTCCTTGGATGGCATGCTACTTCATGCAAATACCCTATGCTCAATCAGGTACATCGACCAAGACGCAAGCCATGGAGACCAAGCCATTGGAGAGAGAGCTGGAAATGATGAAGATGGAGCTCCAGCGCCCAGGCCGGAACTTCCGCCCTCCAGGACCGGAACTTCCGCCCAGATGCCTCCCAGATGCTCTCAAGATGCTGTCCAGCGTCCAGGAAACAGGGTCTGATGTGGACATGAATACCTCGGATACGACCAAATATGATACACGCATATATATTTATCAGGTGATTTCCATTACTACATTCAAAATATATTATTATATTATTAGAAGCAAAATTACTACATCTGTATTTTTAATATGCAGAAATAAAAGAGATACATACAAACCTCGCGTGAAAACGCGAGATGGAGTCGAAAAGATATTCAGGACAAGAGAAGCCTGCGTAGCAGATCAATGGATGCATGAGTTTGTGTGGACATCCAATTCAAGTCAAAGAAATGGCAGCCGTGTGCATGCCACATGCATTCTCCTAGAGGCTTTATGCACCACGCATGGGAAGTGGGCCCTGGGGTCAACATGAATGGCAGCCGATGGCCTACATGCATAATGGTGCATACAACAATGCGACCTTTGGCTGGACTTTGGCGTTAAGAACCAAGTTGTCCAGGTGCAACGTGAAGGCCCAAACAACCAGATCTTCATCGTCCGCGATGGACGTGCGAGCGGCACGGCCTTACGTCTCCAATAAATAGTCAGCCGTCATCTAGGTTAAAACTCGGATTTTGATTAGACTAAAAGTTAGCCATTGCTGCAACTCTCGTGTACTTCTTTTGAGGCCAACGCCCAGAACAAGACCGACTATTCGGAATCCCACCTTTTCAATAAAGCTTTCATCTTTATCCGCAATATTCTGATTGCATTATTAGTTCTTACTTGTTCTCGATTTCAGGTAGGAATTAAGACCCTCGCCTGGTCGGCCGATCGTGCATCCGCAAGATCGGTAACTCCCGGAGATTGTCCTAGCGATTGCATTGGCGCACGAGCTTTGCACGTGTAGTCGGATCGTCAAGCACGAACTCCACCAACAAATCGATCTATCCACGTCTCATCGAAAGATCGGCCACCTTTGCCCTATCAAGTGGGGCGATGCACAACAAGACGCCTTCATGATTCTGAAAGATAAGTTAACACATGCTCCATTACTCCAACTTCCTGATTTCAATAAGACCTTTGAGCTTGAATGTGATGCTAGTGGAATTGGTTTGGGAGGTGTGTTATTACAAGAGGGCAAACCTGTTGCATATTTTAGTGAAAAATTGAGTGGGCCTAGTCTGAACTATTCTACTTATGATAAAGAATTATATGCGCTGGTTCGGACATTAGAAACTTGGCAACATTATTTATGGCCTAAAGAATTTGTTATACATTCTGATCATGAATCTTTGAAGCATATTCGTAGTCAAGCTAAGTTGAATCGTCGCCATGCAAAGTGGGTTGAGTTTATAGAGTCTTTTCCTTATGTTATCAAACACAAAAAGGGTAAAGATAATGTTATTGCTGATGCTTTGTCGCGCCGTTATACTATGCTATCTCAACTTGACTTCAAGATTTTTGGATTAGAAACCATAAAGGAACAATACTTGCTTGATGCTGATTTTAAAGATGTGTTGCTGAATTGTAAAGATGGTAGAACATGGAACAAATTCGTCCTCAATGATGGATTTGTGTTCCGTGCTAACAAGCTATGCATCCCAGATGGTTCCGTTCGTCTTTTGTTGTTACGGGAGGCGCATGGAGGAGGATTGATGGGTCACTTTGGTGTGAAGAAGACAGAGGATGTACTTGCTGCACACTTCTTTTGGCCACGTATGCGTCGAGATGTTGAGAGATTTGTGGCGCGCTGCACTACATGTCAAAAAGCTAAGTCTCGACTTAATCCACATGGTTTATATATGCCTCTTCCTGTTCCTAGTGTACCTTGGGAGGATATTTCTATGGATTTCGTTTTGGGTTTGCCTCGTACACGAAGGGGAGGGATAGTATCTTTGTTGTTGTGGATAGGTTTTCTAAGATGGCACATTTTATTCCATGTCACAAAACCGATGATGCTACACATGTTGCTGATTTGTTCTTTCGCGAAATTGTGCGTTTACATGGTGTGCCAAATACTATTGTTTCTGATCGTGATACTAAGTTTCTTAGCCACTTTTGGAGATGTTTATGGGCTAAGTTGGGGACTAAATTGCTGTTTAGTACTACATGTCATCCCCAAACTGATGGACAAACTGAAGTAGTAAATAGAACTTTGTCTACTATGCTGCGGGCTGTTTTGAAGAAGAACTTAAAATTGTGGGAAGAATGTTTACCTCATGTTGAATTTGCTTACAATCGCTCGCTGCATTCTACCACTAAGATGTGCCCATTTGAGATTGTTTATGGTTTTGTACCACGTGCACCTATTGATTTGTTGCCTTTACCATCTTCTGTGCAAAATAATTTGGATGCTACAAACCGTGCTGAATTGATACTAAAATTGCATGAGACTACTAAAGACAACATTGCACGCATGAATACTAAGTATAAAATTGCTGGGGATAGAGGAAGAAAACATGTTGTGTTTGATGTTGGTGATCTTGTTTGGTTGCATTTGCGCAAAGATCGTTTTCCTGAATTGCGCAAGTCGAAACTAATGCCACGCGCTGCTGGTCCTTTTAAGGTGTTAGAGAAAATAAATGATATATTTGTTTCCCATAATTTTTCTGAGCGAAAGAAAATAAAAACTGCAATGAGTACATTCACTGATTTTGCTTCTTTATGGTGGAATGAATATTGTCGGTCATACCCTGATTATATACCTACTACTTGGCACGATTTGAAACTGGCTATGCGGTATAGATTTGTTCCATCACGGTATACTCGTGATATGGTTAAAAAATTGCAAAATCTAACTCAAGGTAGTTACACGGTTCAAGAATATTATGATGTGTTAGACACTACCTTGTTGCATTCGTTTTTAGAAGAAAATGAAGATGATTTTATGGACAGATTTTGGAGAGGTTTAAACCATGATATTCAGGATTTACTCATGCTTGAGAAATATTATTCTATCAATCGTATGTTTCTTCTTGCTTGCAAAGCTGAACAGAAAATAAAGAGACGTGTACATGGGACCATCAAGTGTAAGAAAGCGGCGGATTTTTCCGCGTCACCGTCAAGTGTGATTTTTGTTTCTCAAGACAATGACAAGCCACCTCCAAACGTACCTATAACATCTGAGTCGGATTCACAAGGTAAAAATAAAGGTACCGATTTTGTCTCTCCACATGCGATTGTTGAATGCAATGTTGACTTACATATATCATGCGTTGAGATAGAAAATGATTTGGCCAAACCACATATATTAGAGGATTATTCTATGGGTTTGAATGTCTTATGTGATCAATCAATGGACATACATGCTGGTTTAAGTGCGCATTCGGCTGATTCTAATTTGTGTCTTGATATGAGTGGAAATAAGGAATCAGTTGTTGCCAAAAATGAACCTTGTGACATGGTAATTAAACCTGATTTTGATCACATAAAATTGCTAAGTCATGATGATGTTTTAGCTAAATCTTTGCATGATACTTCTTTGTGGTCTATTATATTGGATTCTCCTTTTTCTTTGTCACATGCTACAAATAAGATTGCTGAAGTCACATGTTTAAACAATGTTTATGCCCCTGAGTTTACTTTCAATTTGATTGGAGAGTATGGCGTAGACAATAAATTTTTGGTGCATAGGATTTGCATTACATGTGATGACCTTTTTAATTCACAAGATAATAAAAAAATACATGTGCTGAGTCGTTTTGATATGACCTCCAACAATGATATTGATTATGGCCGGAATAGCTTGATAAAGTATTACTTTTCTAAGCATGATGTGTCTAGACATTTGGAGTCTTTAAATTTTTGCGTACGTGTGTTGGGATGGTTTAACGACGAGCACTGCAGTTTAGAAGATACTACATATATATGCAAACAGAGTTGCGATGAATGTTGGAATATGACTAGTAAACTTTTGAGATACTACAACAATTATTTATGTTCGACATTAAATTTGCAAACAAGGCAAGGAGTAAAAACGGATGACATATACATATACCATGTACACACCTTGTCTCTTTTGTTAGCATGTTTACAGAATAAACATCGCCGAGGACGGCTTTACTTTCAAGAAAGGGAGGATGATGTGGACATGAATACCTCGGATACGACCAAATATGATACACGCATATATATTTATCAGGTGATTTCCATTACTACATTCAAAATATATTATTATATTATTAGAAGCAAAATTACTACATCTGTATTTTTAATATGCAGAAATAAAAGAGATACATACAAACCTCGCGTGAAAACGCGAGATGGAGTCGAAAAGATATTCAGGACAAGAGAAGCCTGCGTAGCAGATCAATGGATGCATGAGTTTGTGTGGACATCCAATTCAAGTCAAAGAAATGGCAGCCGTGTGCATGCCACATGCATTCTCCTAGAGGCTTTATGCACCACGCATGGGAAGTGGGCCCTGGGGTCAACATGAATGGCAGCCGATGGCCTACATGCATAATGGTGCATACAACAATGCGACCTTTGGCTGGACTTTGGCGTTAAGAACCAAGTTGTCCAGGTGCAACGTGAAGGCCCAAACAACCAGATCTTCATCGTCCGCGATGGACGTGCGAGCGGCACAGCCTTACGTCTCCAATAAATAGTCAGCCGTCATCTAGGTTAAAACTCGGATTTTGATTAGACTAAAAGTTAGCCATTGCCGCAACTCTCGTGTACTTCTTTTGAGGCCAACGCCCAGAACAAGACCGACTATTCGGAATCCCACCTTTTCAATAAAGCTTTCATCTTTATCCGCAATATTCTGATTGCATTATTAGTTCTTACTTGTTCTCGATTTCAGGTAGGAATTAAGACCCTCGCTGGTCGGGCTGATCGTGCATCCGCAAGATCAGTAACTCCCGGAGATTGTCCTAGCGATTGCATTGGCGCACGAGCTTTGCACGTGTAGTCGGATCGTCAAGCACGAACTCCACCAACAAATCGATCTATCCACGTCTCATCGAAAGATCGGCCACCTTTGCCCTATCAAGTGGGGCGATGCACAACAAGACGCCTTCATGATTCTGAAAGATAAGTTAACACATGCTCCATTACTCCAACTTCCTGATTTCAATAAGACCTTTGAGCTTGAATGTGATGCTAGTGGAATTGGTTTGGGAGGTGTGTTATTACAAGAGGGCAAACCTGTTGCATATTTTAGTGAAAAATTGAGTGGGCCTAGTCTGAACTATTCTACTTATGATAAAGAATTATATGCGCTGGTTCGGACATTAGAAACTTGGCAACATTATTTATGGCCTAAAGAATTTGTTATACATTCTGATCATGAATCTTTGAAGCATATTCGTAGTCAAGCTAAGTTGAATCGTCGCCATGCAAAGTGGGTTGAGTTTATAGAGTCTTTTCCTTATGTTATCAAACACAAAAAGGGTAAAGATAATGTTATTGCTGATGCTTTGTCGCGCCGTTATACTATGCTATCTCAACTTGACTTCAAGATTTTTGGATTAGAAACCATAAAGGAACAATACTTGCTTGATGCTGATTTTAAAGATGTGTTGCTGAATTGTAAAGATGGTAGAACATGGAACAAATTCGTCCTCAATGATGGATTTGTGTTCCGTGCTAACAAGCTATGCATCCCAGATGGTTCCGTTCGTCTTTTGTTGTTACGGGAGGCGCATGGAGGAGGATTGATGGGTCACTTTGGTGTGAAGAAGACAGAGGATGTACTTGCCGCACACTTCTTTTGGCCACGTATGCGTCGAGATGTTGAGAGATTTGTGGCGCGCTGCACTACATGTCAAAAAGCTAAGTCTCGACTTAATCCACATGGTTTATATATGCCTCTTCCTGTTCCTAGTGTACCTTGGGAGGATATTTCTATGGATTTCGTTTTGGGTTTGCCTCGTACACGTAAGGGGAGGGATAGTATCTTTGTTGTTGTGGATAGGTTTTCTAAGATGGCACATTTTATTCCATGTCACAAAACCGATGATGCTACACATGTTGCTGATTTGTTCTTTCGCGAAATTGTGCATTTACATGGTGTGCCAAATACTATTGTTTCGATCGTGATACTAAGTTTCTTAGCCACTTTTGGAGATGTTTATGGGCTAAGTTGGGGACTAAATTGCTGTTTAGTACTACATGTCATCCCCAAACCGATGGACAAACCGAAGTAGTAAATAGAACTTTGTCTACTATGTCTGCGGGCTGTTTTGAAGAAGAACTTAAAATTGTGGGAAGAATGTTTACCTCATGTTGAATTTGCTTACAATCGCTCGCTGCATTCTACCACTAAGATGTGCCCATTTGAGATTGTTTATGGTTTTGTACCACGTGCACCTATTGATTTGTTGCCTTTACCATCTTCTCGTGCAAAATAATTTGGATGCTACAAACCGTGCTGAATTGATACTAAAATTGCATGAGACTACTAAAGACAACATTGCACGCATGAATACTAAGTATAAAATTGCTGGGGATAGAGGAAGAAAACATGTTGTGTTTGATGTTGGTGATCTTGTTTGGTTGCATTTGCGCAAAGATCGTTTTCCTGAATTGCGCAAGTCGAAACTAATGCCACGCGCTGCTGGTCCTTTTAAGGTGTTAGAGAAAATAAATGATATATTTGTTTCCCATAATTTTTCTGAGCGAAAGAAAATAAAAACTGCAATGAGTACATTCACTGATTTTGCTTCTTTATGGTGGAATGAATATTGTCGGTCATACCCCGATTATATACCTACTACTTGGCACGATTTGAAACCGGCTATGCGGTATAGATTTGTTCCATCACGGTATACTCGTGATATGGTTAAAAAATTGCAAAATCTAACTCAAGGTAGTTACACGGTTCAAGAATATTATGATGTGTTAGACACTACCTTGTTGCATTCGTTTTTAGAAGAAAATGAAGATGATTTTATGGACAGATTTTGGAGAGGTTTAAACCATGATATTCAGGATTTACTCATGCTTGAGAAATATTATTCTATCAATCGTATGTTTCTTCTTGCTTGCAAAGCTGAACAGAAAATAAAGAGACGTGTACATGGGACCATCAAGTGTAAGAAAGCGGCGGATTTTTCCGCGTCACCGTCAAGTGTGATTTTTGTTTCTCAAGACAATGACAAGCCACCTCCAAACGTACCTATAACATCTGAGTCGGATTCACAAGGTAAAAATAAAGGTACCGATTTTGTCTCTCCACATGCGATTGTTGAATGCAATGTTGACTTACATATATCATGCGTTGAGATAGAAAATGATTTGGCCAAACCACATATATTAGAGGATTATTCTATGGGTTTGAATGTCTTATGTGATCAATCAATGGACATAGATGCTGGTTTAAGTGCGCATTCGGCTGATTCTAATTTGTGTCTTGATATGAGTGGAAATAAGGAATCAGTTTGTTGCCAAAAATGAACCTTGTGACATGGTAATTAAACCTGATTTTGATCACATAAAATTGCTAAGTCATGATGATGTTTTAGCTAAATCTTTGCATGATACTTCTTTGTGGTCTATTATATTGGATTCTCCTTTTTCTTTGTCACATGCTACAAATAAGATTGCTGAAGTCACATGTTTAAACAATGTTTATGCCCCTGAGTTTACTTTCAATTTGATTGGAGAGTATGGCGTAGACAATAAATTTTTGGTGCATAGGATTTGCATTACATGTGATGACCTTTTTAATTCACAAGATAATAAAAAAATACATGTGCTGAGTCGTTTTGATATGACCTCCAACAATGATATTGATTATGGCCGGAATAGCTTGATAAAGTATTACTTTTCTAAGCATGATGTGTCTAAACATTTGGAGTCTTTGCATTTTTGCGCACAACTGTTGGGATGGTTTAACGACGAGCACTATAGTTTACAAGATACTACATATATATGCAAACAGAGTTTTGATGGATGTTGGAATATGACTAGTAAACTTTTGAGCTCCTATCACAATTATTTATGTTCGACATTAAATTTGCAAACAAGGCAAGGAGTAAAAACGGATGACATATACATATACCATGTACACACCTTGTCTCTTTTGTTAGCATGTTTACAGAATAAACATCGCCGAGGACGGCTTTACTTTCAAGAAAGGGAGGATGATGTGGACATGAATACCTCGGATACGACCAAATATGATACACGCATATATATTTATCAGGTGATTTCCATTACTACATTCAAAATATATTATTATATTATTAGAAGCAAAATTACTACATCTGTATTTTTAATATGCAGAAATAAAAGAGATACATACAAACCTCGCGTGAAAACGCGAGATGGAGTCGAAAAGATATTCGGGACAAGAGAAGCTCGCGTAGCGCATCAATGGATGCATGAGTTTGTGTGGACATCCAATTCAAGTCAAAGAAATGGCAGCCGTGTGCATGCCACATGCATTCTCCTAGAGGCTTTATGCACCACGCATGGGAAGTGGGCCCTGGGGTCAACATGAATGGCAGCCGATGGCCTACATGCATAATGGTGCATACAACAATGCGACCTTTGGCTGGACTTTGGCGTTAAGAACCAAGTTGTCCAGGTGCAACGTGAAGGCCCAAACAACCAGATCTTCATCGTCCGCGATGGACGTGCAGGCGGCACAGCCTTACGTCTCCAATAAATAGTCAGCCGTCATCTAGGTTAAAACTCGGATTTTGATTAGACTAAAAGTTAGCCATTGCTCGCAACTCTCGTGTACTTCTTTTGAGGCCAACGCCCGAACAAGACCGACTATTCGGAATCCCACCTTTTCAATAAAGCTTTCATCTTTATCCGCAATATTCTGATTGCATTATTAGTTCTTACTTGTTCTCGATTTCGGGTAGGAATTAAGACCCTCGTCGGTCGGTCGATCGTGCATCCGCAAGATCAGTAACTCCCGGAGATTGTCCTAGCGATTGCATTGGCGCACGAGCTTTGCACGTGTAGTCGGATCGTCAAGCACGAACTCCACCAACAAATCGATCTATCCACGTCTCATCGAAAGATCGGCCACCTTTGCCCTATCAGGGTCCAGCCGGAACTTCCGCCCCTAAGGACCGGAACTTCCGCCCACCGGAACTTCCGCCCAAGTTCCGCCCAAGTTCCGAAAGTCGGCGAAAAACCATACTGGATGTTACTGCGGGACAATGGCGCATTTCCGGAACAAGGCCGGAACTTGGCCGGAACTTCCGCCCCGACCGGAACTTCCGCCCCTCCAGACCGGAACTTCCGCCCAAGTTGACCGGAACTTCCGCCCCAGCGAACTTCAGCACAACAGCACTTTTAGTTGTAACTTACCCCTTCGCCCCACCTACTATATATAGCCTAGTTGGCTCAGATCTGAGATTCAGACTTGATGTAAGAGAAAACATGAGCTATGCTCCTTCCCGCGGGAAACCCTTCTAGATCTACCAATCTACGAAGTTATCTACTCTTCTAGGCGGTTGATCTCTTCCATTCTAGGAATTCTAGTGTTTTGGATCTTTTGCTTTTGCAATTCTATCTATTTGCACTCTTTTCCTCTTTGGAACTCTATCAATTGCTATTGCCAATCTTTTGTGAGGGATTCTACTCCTTGTGGGTCTTTTTCTTGCAATTCCATTGGGTTGGTGTATCGGGCCAACGAAGAACAACCGGTTGTGTGTGTGCGTTGCGTTTGTATCTTCGATCCACCCCGCCATCCACCCACGTTCTTCGTGTTCATCCACCTCCCCCACGAATCCCATCCAAATCCGTGAAGATCGGGCACACCCTTGGGCTTAGCCCACATCATATGGTATCAGCAGCTCTTAGGTTGCCACGGATTTGACCCCCACATTGATGTAGCCCCGTTCACCGACGACACTCCATCAAGACCAACTAGTCCCCCAAGAGGACCGATGACACGAGCCCGAGCCAAGGCTCTACATGATGAGGTGAACTCGCTCCTCACCACCCTTGATCTTGGCACACCTTTGGATGGATTGCTACCTCATGCCGACGTGCTATGTGTCATTAGGTACAAGGAGCATCAAGACCACGGAGAGGAGGACAAGCCAAGGTCAAGGGAAGGAGAGGAGCAACTGGACGCGAAGATGGACATGGAGCTGGACCGGAAGGCGCCCGAAGAGCGCAAGGAAGGGAAGATGGACGGCCGATCCGGAATCCGGTCGACCGGCCTCCGGCCGGGTCACCCGGTCCACGGCCCGGTCCGACCGGCCTCCTGACCGGGCCGCCCGGTCCGAAACCGGATTTGCGCTCGTGACATCCGGACGCCATCCAGGGGACTTGGAGCCTCGTCCGGTCGCCGCCCGGTCCCAGGCCCGGTCTGAAACCGGCCGCCCGGTCACAGGCCCGGTCTGACCGGCCCCCTGACCGGCCTGCCCGGTCATAGGCCCGGTCTGACCGGCCCTCTGACCGGCCTGCACGACTTAAGTTATCTTTTCGGCCCGAACTTACCTTTTCGGCTCGTGATGCCTTGTAAGACTATAAATACCCCCGGGACGCCCTTTAGCTCTTTAGACTTGTTTTGAACTCAAACCCTAACTTTGAGCTTAGTCTCCCTTGGGTATCATCCTCTCGTAATCAAGGCACCTTGGTTGTTGACTTAGATCTTGTTGAAGGAGATTCTAGTACTTGTTACTCTCTCTCCTTCCCCAAGCTCTTCCTCTCCAATCCCAATCTCTCTCCGGGGAATTCTACCGCGTGTCTCTTCCACGGAGATTCTATTGGCGTGGTCCATCGAGCCACGGAGGTAAGCATCGGGTGTATCGGGTTGGTGTGCGTGCGTGAGTACCGGTGTTCTTCGAGTTCCTCGTGTTCCTCGCGTTCTTCCATCTCAACCCTTGGTTTCGAAGTCAATCCGCAAGATCGGGCCACACACGGTGATACGGGGCGACCTTCGGTCTCCACCGCATCATGTGCGTCAACGCCGACACGTCACGCAAAGGTGAATCTTCTCCTTTATGCGTGCCTACAATTGTCTCTCATGAATGGTATACTACTTCATCCTCCTTCATATGACCATGATAGGAACACATCGCCAAGTACGGAGGAAGTGGACGACACCATGGAGGCTCGAGGACTCAAGGCCGAGGTCGCGGAAGCATGGAAGAGAACGTCGAGGATAAGGAGACGCACCGGGAAGACCGGCACCGCCGCACCGCCACTACGCTCGAGGACGACGGCACTCGCCGCCCTACCCGCGCCGGCCCTATCGCCCTACATGTGCTGGCCCTGACGCCCCACTGCAAAGAGCATCAAATCTGAACCCTTTATCCCTTTGTATGCCTAAACTACCCCTCCTTTGGTGGCTCCCTATATATAGGCTCCCACCTCCCCCTTCATTAGGATAGAGTTGATGAACTAGAACTAGGCTCATGCCTCCACCATCCCTTTGGGATTAGGGAAACCCCCTCCTTAGATTACCATAATCTATTGTACAAGGCACTCCTTATATGATTAGTCTCTCACACTTGTGATTCTACCACCGGTCTCTCACTCGTGTGATTCCACCGATCGTATACCGATCTTCCTCTCGGGGATTCTACCGCGTGTCTCTCCCTTGAGAGATTCTATCGGGATAGTGGTTCGGGCTATCGGGAGTAAACCGGAATTGTATCGGGTTGGTGTGAGTTTGCGTGTGTTCATCGTGTTCTTCGCTGTGTTCTTCGTGTTCTTCCTCTCCCCCGCTTTTCCCTCGGTCAATTCGTGAGATCGGGCAACCCACGTGGCCTTAGGCCGCATCATATGGTATCAGAGCAAAGGTTGCCACGAATTTGACCGTCGAATCTCTCCAATTTCGCCCAAAAATTTTCCCAAAAAATTGCCCCAAAAAATAGCTCGAAAATTGATCTCCGAATTTATTGCGTTTTTTGTGGTTTTGGTCCACAGATCTGTGTTCTTAGTGGTTGATCTACACTCCCTATAATTTTCTTGGCCTAATTCCTTGCAAATCTCCGTGAATCGACGATTTTTGTGCCGTTTTTCCGCTGCCCGGGACGAACAGCTCGAGTAGCCTTCGTCTTCCACCTCCAGTAGCCCAGCTCGATCCGCTCCGCATCGCGCTGCCACACCCAGCTGCTTGACCCGCCCGCTGCTCCCCTGGCCACGCGCCTACCTCGCCCCAGCGCTGCCTGTCCCGCTCACGCGCTTGCTCCTGCTCACCATCTTTCCGCGACGCGCGCCCAGGCCCAAAGCCGTCACCCACCCGCAGCGCAGCTCGCCGGTCCACAAGGCCCGCGCGGCCAACCTCCCACGGCCGGCCCCAGCGCGCCGCCTCAGCTCAATTCCCCAGGCCGCGCCGCCCCAACTCTGGCCCGCCTCCCAGCTCCAGGCGCTGCGCCCAGCCATCTCCGCAGCAGCTCCACCGGCGCATCACCACCAAGCCAAGCCACACGTGCGCTCAACACCAGCTAGCAGGCACGTCCGCCCGCGCGCGCGCCAAGTCCAAACCCCAGCTCCGGCCGTGCTCGATTTCTCCTCTGGCCGCGCTCGATTTCCTCAGCCCAGCTCCATCTTGCACAGCACTTCGCGCAAGAGCAAACCGGAGCCAAACCGGGCCCAAACCGGGCGCCACGCTGGATTTCTCGCAAAAACCAGCTCGGACCGGGCGCCAACCGGATGGTCCGGCCAGGAATCCGGTTGACCGGGTTCTGGACCAGTTTCGTCCAATTTTGACTCCACTTTTTGCCCCAAATTTTGACAACTTTCCGGAGCCCGGTTGACTCCAAATTTTAACAGCATCCCCCAAATACTCTACATAGCCCATCTCTAATTTTTGACGATTTTTGGAGCCCAACTTTTGACCGCTCGTTTTGACCCAACTTTTCGGGCATTGACTTAATTTGCCCGGTTTCCGTTTTGGAGTGCCTTTGGTCCGTGAGAACCGCTTCCGCGTCTACATCAACACCGCGACAACGGCATCGGCACCCCGGATTCCGGCGCACCTTCGACACCATCGTCATCACCATCATCGCAAGTTCGTGTGCTTGACACCGCCTAACGTCAATAGGTATAACTTGCCTCCCCTACCCCTTGTAGCCCCTTTCTTCCTTGCGTACCTATCCCATTGAGAGTGGCTTTCCGAGCGTTGCGAAGCATTGCACAAGTGTCACGACCGTGAGAGGGTGTGTGTGCGTTGTGTTGGGCAAAGCTCCGAAGCAAGCTCGGTGAGAAAGATACACAAAAGAAGAAAAAGCGTGACATATACATAGAGAAAAAAAAAGCTTCTAAGCATAGAAAAAAAAAGTGAAAAAAAAGAGAAAAAAAATAGAAAAGAGTGTGTGTCCATCGATACCGAGAAGTGCAAAGCTTGTGAGCACTAAGAGAGAAAAGAGAAGAGTGGCATTTGTGCAAATCTTGTTGCTTCTTTCTTGTGCAACCAAGCTACGGTCTCTCTTGTGTTGGCGTGACATCGAGCATATAGTCTTCGTTAGGACCATCTTTGTCACTTGCTCACTTCCTTGGTCGCGCTAACCCCATTGTTCTCCGTTGTGTGTGTTTCCTTGTTTCCTTGACATAGATCACCACTTTTGACATTTGACTTTGGATCTTACCCACATTTGACAATAGACTTTTCCGTTGATCTTTTTCGTTTGCTATCCACCCTTACCCACCACATATAGAGTTCTTAGCCTTTTGCGTGTGCTTTGAGTGTGTGTGTGAGTAACCCCGATACATTTTGGCTTTGCTCTTGACTTGAACCACTTTTCCGATACTTTCTTGATAGGTGAGATACTTGTGTAGTTTTCCTTCCACCATACATATACACCGATCCTAGTGAGAGATACACATGATGACCCCACTAGAGCAAGCCGAGATGAGAGCATACTTCGCCGAGCTAGATGCTCGAGAAGCCCAAATGACACCCAAAGATAAAGCCGAGTGCAACGCATACTTCAAATACCTTGAGAGCAAGAGTGACACACACCATGAGTTGAGTGAGGACACTTTGATTTCTAACAACTTAACCTCTACTCCTCTTGTGTTGTCTTCCTCTTTGCTAGGTTGCTCGGACATCGACGACGCCATTGCCATGGATATGAGGGACTCCACTATATGTGAGATGAGCGACTCCACTATATGTGAGATGAGCGATTCCACCATATGTGAGCTTGAGTGCCTCCACTTCGAGAGCATGAGCAATACACCAAGTGAGATGAGAGTGGTAGTTGATAGGTCATGTGAGGCAATTTCAAGTTCTAACAACTTACCCTCTACCTCTAGTGTGTTCTCTTGTGTCTCATTAGGTACCATGGATGACGAGTCGCCGATCATGGAGAAGATGTACATGGTGCATGAAGATGATGATATCACACCATGCTTACTTGAAGATGAACATGGAGGCCACATCGAGCCTACCTCTTCCACAACACCTACCTCATATGAGCGGGACTACAAAGGTACCTATATGGGTGTTGATGATGCCATGATCCCACTAGTGGACATGATGATTTGTGAGTGCTTGCATGAGTTGGATGATCCTATTGCTATGTCATATGCTTCTTTCACTTTCCCTTGTGATACTTGTGCCATTGTTGATCATGTGGAAGTAGTTGCTTGTGACACTTTGACCATGCCATGCTATGAGTGTTTCGATTTCTATCCTGTTGCTTGCAATATGTCGAACAATTTCTCTTTCCCATGTATTGCTTGCAATGTTGATAATGATGCTTGTGTTGTGACAACCTTGCCGAACAATTGCTCTTTCCCTAGGTTTGTCGACAACAATGATCAAATGTTGAACATGTTTTGTGCTACATGCTTGCAATATTCTCCCATTAATGCAACCAAAATGTTGAATACTTTCTCTTTCCAATGCTTGGTTTGCAATGATGTTCATATGCTTGTGAATGAGATTGCCCCCATAGCTCTCTCACCTTTTGGAGACTTTGCACCTATCCATGTTGAGCATGTTCCTAAGTTTTCCCCGCATATTCACCATGTGTACTATAATATCTTGCTTACCGCTAATGGTGATGTGCAAAAGAAATGGCGCATCATGATGGATGATGTGTTCATATACCATGCACACACATTGTTCTTGTTGTCTAACATGTGTGTAGGTACCCACACTCCAATGTCAACCTCGATTGAGCACGAGTTGACAAAAAGAGCTCTTGAGAGCATGTTACACGTGAGCTCCAATGAGTGGTTTTGCCCGCACACTTCCACTACACAAGACCTCTCAATGAGAGCACACCGACACTTTGATAAGGTGACCTCCTTCTACTTGCGCCCTCTTCCTAAATCCATTGAACTTTGGCTACGCTTTGATTGCTCCTTTGCTTTTCTTGTGCTATTCATAGGGCTATTGACAAGTGAAGGGACATTCAAGCGTTGGTGTCATCTACCTCCTCTACACGTTCACGAAGACTCATCGTCGAGGACGACTCTTTTTCAAGTGGGGGAGATGATACGGGGCGACCTTCGGTCTCCACCGCATCATGTGCGTCAACGCCGACACGTCACGCAAAGGTGAATCTTCTCCTTTATGCGTGCCTACAATTGTCTCTCATGAATGGTATACTACTTCATCCTCCTTCATATGACCATGATAGGAACACATCGCCAAGTACGGAGGAAGTGGACGACACCATGGAGGCTCGAGGACTCAAGGCCGAGGTCGCGGAAGCATGGAAGAGAACGTCGAGGATAAGGAGACGCGCAGGAAGACCGGCACTGCCGCACCGCCACTACGCCTGAGGACGACGGCACTGCCGCCCTACCCGCGCCGGCCCTATCGCCCTACATGTGCTGGCCCTGACGCCCCACTGCAAAGAGCATCAAATCTGAACCCTTTATCCCTTTGTATGCCTAAACTACCCCTCCTTTGGTGGCTCCCTATATATAGGCTCCCACCTCCCCTTCATTAGGTTAGAGTTGATGAACTAGAACTAGGCTCATGCCTCCACCATCCCTTTGGGATTAGGGAAACCCCTCCTTAGATTACCATAATCTATTGTACAAGGCACTCCTTATATGATTAGTCTCTCACACTTGTGATTCTACCACCGGTCTCTCACTCGTGTGATTCCACCGATCGTATACCGATCTTCCTCTCGGGGATTCTACCGCGTGTCTCTCCCTTGAGAGATTCTATCGGGATAGTGGTTCGGGCTATCGGGAGTAAACCGGAATTGTATCGGGTTGGTGTGAGTTTGCGTGTGTTCATCGTGTTCTTCGCTGTGTTCTTCGTGTTCTTCCTCTCCCCCGCTTTTCCCTCGGTCAATTCGTGAGATCGGGCAACCCACGTGGCCTTAGGCCGCATCAAACGGGGTCTTAGACCTCATCATATGGTATCAGCAGCCTTTGGTTTCCGCGGATTTGACCCTCCACCCACCCAATTTCGTCCCTAGAAAATTTTCCAAAAAATCCCCAAAAATAGCCCCAAATTGCCTCTTGACCGATCTGTGATTTGGTTGCGTTTTGAGTGGTTTTGGTCCGTGGATTTGGAGTTGTTGTGCTTGATCTACTATTTCCCCAACTTTGAGCCTCCAATTCCATCGTTTCCCTTCGATTTGGTCGATTTGGCTTGGTTTTCGTGAAGAACAGGAGAGAGAAAGCTCATCCCGCGAAATCCGGTTGAGCAGCCGGTCAACCGGGCCCACGACCGGCCGAGCCGGCCCAGCACCCGGTCAACCGGGCGGCAAACCGGGCAAGCCGGTCCAGAACCCGGTCCGACCGGGCCTCCGACCGGGCGACGCAACGCCTCCTTCGACCTCGACATCCGGCGATCTCCACCACCACCACCACCACCACCACCATCGCAGGTATAACTTGCAGCTGTCACCTTGTAACCCCTCTTCCTTTTGCGATCTATCCCATTGAGCATTGCTTGTCTAGTGTTGCGAGACATTGCACGTGGCCCCGCATTGTGAGGTGTGTGTGTAGCGTTGAGTAAGGCACCCAAGCAAACACTCGTGTGGCAAGATAGCAAAAGCGAGGCTAACGCTAACATAGTGCGTGAAAAAGCCCCAAAAACACAAAAAGAGTGCGAGTAGCACCATACATCCATACATCCATACATCCATACGCCCATACATACAAAGTGTCCACGTGCCACCAAAGATACAAACGAGTGCAAAGTGCCAACATATACAAAAGAGAAAAAGCTTGTAAGCAAAGAGAGATACGAGAAGAGAGGTCACGTGTGAATCTAGTTGTCTCTTCCTTTGCAACCAAAGCTTTGACTCTCCTTGTGTTAGTGTGACACCGAGCATCCGCACATACAATTTTCCGCTCACTTTTGGTTGCACTAACCCCGCTTATCTCGTGTGTGTGTTCCACATCATTTTTCCGTGTTTATAGTGATCTTCGCATCAACTTTTGGATTTTCGGATTTCCACCACTCTTAACAACATACTCGATCTTGGATTTGTCTTTTGGCTTTCCACAACACTCGCCTAACACCATATTTGCTAGCTTTTGCGTGTGGTTTTGCGTGTGTTCCCGATACACTTGATCTTGCTTTCGGCTTGGTGGATTGCCTCAATACTATCTTACCTTGGTAAGAGTGCGAGGTAGTCTCCTTCCACTAACATACACAACCTAGTGCTTGTCTTTGTATCATGGATAGGAGCGGAGATGATGCAAGGGAGGGAGAAATCCTCCGCAACACCGAGAGGTTGGCTACTCAACACAACCTATGGACGCAACGCCAAGAGTTCAAGGAGCAACTCACCCTCTTCGAGACGCGCATCGATGAGCAATACGATGAAGTGGCACACAACTTCTCCGTTGTGAACCAAGACTTGGCTCTCCTTCGCGAAGCTACGGACAACTTGAATGGTCAAATGGCGGCCAATGATGCGAACATGGAGCGGCGCATGGATAGCCTCGAGCGCGCCATCACCAACTTGGGTCGTCATCGTCGACACCGCTCTACTTCATCATCCTCAAGCTCATCACAAGATTACTACTCTCATGGTCACCGTTCGTCCTCAAGCTCCTCCTCAAGGCATGAAGACCATCATCGACCGCATCGCTCACATGCTCGTCATGAAGACTCTCGCTCCAACTCTAGGCGAGGAGAAATACATCGCCATGCTCGTCCACATGAACGTCCTCCACAAGATCGTCCTCAACCGGATGGCCATGCCCACCATGGGCGTGACGGCCACCCACATGACAACGTCTCCCACAACATGGAGCCACATGGTGATGCTCAAGGCCATGAACATCAAGACCAACCGAGGCGTGATCTTCGCAATCATCCTCGCCATGACCAACGTGGAAGAGGAGAACCACCACATGAGCAAGATGAGAGGGCCATCTTTGGGCGTCGCCAACCACCTCGTCAAGATCTTCAACAACCTCGTCAAGATCTTCAACCACATCCTCACCGTGAACCAAGTGAAGCAAGTGTGCACCTCCAACACCAACCCAATGCTATGGTTGGCCGTAGAAGACCTCCTATTCCTCCTCAAGCCGCAAGAGATGAAGGTGCCCCTCCTCGTCGAAGAAACTTGGAGGATGAAGAGAACATGTTTGGAAGACTCAAGTTCACCATGCCAAAGTTCAAGGGAGAAGAAGATGCCGAGGCCTACCTCTCATGGGCACTCAAGGTCGACAAGATATTCCGCATCCACAACTACTCCGGTGCCAAGAAGGTGGCTATGGCGTCGCTTGAGTTCGAGGACTACGCAAACACTTGGTGGGAGCAAGTCCTCACTCTTCGAGAAGAGAAGGGTGAACCTCCAATTGCCACTTGGGAAGAAATGAAGAAAGAGATGCATGCTCGCTTTGTGCCCACGCACTACATGACCGACCTCTTCAACAAGCTCCAAAAGTTGAAGCAAGGTACCAAGACCGTCGAGGAGTTCTACAAGGAGATGGAGCTCACTATGATGAGAGCAAACATCCAAGAGTCCGATGACCAAACCATTGCTCGCTTCTTCAATGGCCTCAACTATCCCATCAAGCGAATTGTGGAGTTCCAACCTTACTCCAACATGGTTGAATTGGTCCATCAAGCATCCAAGGCCGAGCGCCAAGTGATTGAGGACATCAAGTACTCCAAGGCCAAGACCTACTTCACCTCCAAGCTCGCTACATCGACTCCTTCTACTACATCAACTCCTCATGCTACAAGTGCCAAGGCCGACGTGTCCTCTACAACATCCAAGAAGCCGACTATCCAAAGTCGCATGAAGCAAACGGTCTCCTCCACCGCCTCCTCTAAGGCATCCACGGGACCCTCTAGTGTCACTTGCTTCAAGTGTGGCACCCAAGGTCACAAGTCGTTTGAGTGCAAGAACACCAAGGTCATGATCACTATGGAGAATGGTGATATCGAGACGCTTGATGAGGATGAATATGAAGCCCTTGTGCAAGCCGCCGTGGAAAGTGAAGAAGCTTATGAGCAAGAAAGTGGAGAAGATCCTCTCCTATGTGAGCATGACCCAAGTCCCTCACTTGTGGTCACAAGGGTGCTAACTACGCAACCTCATGATGTGGAAGAACAACGGTGCAACATCTTCCAAACCCGTGCCGGAATTGGTGGCAAGTCGATCAAGGTCATCATAGACGGTGGAAGTTGCCATAACCTTGCAAGCACCGAGTTGTGTGAGAAGCTCCACCTCACTCTCCGCAAGCATCCTCACCCTTACCATATCCAATGGTTGAGTGACAAGGGCAACGTCAAGATACAACATACCGTCACCGTCAATTTCAAGATTGGACCTTATGAGGATACTATTGAGTGTGACGTGGTACCCATGACGGTGTGCCACATGTTGCTTGGCCGCCCTTGGCAATATGACAAGAAGGCTATACATGATGGACTCTCCAACACATACACCTTCAAGGTCAACGACAAGAAGTTCGAGTTGCGCCCCATGACTCCTAGCCAAATCATCGCCGACAATGCGAAGGCTCTAGCGAGGGCACAACACCACTCCCACCATAGTGAGTTGAGAGGTGAGGGAGCGACCCACCAAATGGAGAGTGAGCGCCACAAGCCATATATGAGTGAGCGAAAGAGTGTCCTCCTAGCCACCAAAAGCGAGTGGAAAGAAGTGCAAGCAAACCCATCCACCATATTGCACTACGTCCTCATTTGCAAGGGACCGTCGTCGGAGACTAACGACTTAACCACAATTCCTTCGTCTTTGTTGTCTATTTTGAAGGAGTTCCAAGATGTCTTCCCCGACGAGCTCCCTCATGGACTACCACCGCTTCGAGGCATCGAGCACCGCATCGACCTCATACCCGGCGCTCCGCTTCCAAACCGTGCCGCCTACCGCACCAACCCCGAAGAGACAAAGGAGATCCAACGCCAAATACAAGACCTCCTCGCTAAAGGGTACGTTCGCGAAAGCCTTTCCCCTTGTGCGGTTCCCGTGATTCTTGTGCCTAAACCGGATGAGACGCAACGGATGTGTATGGATTGTCGCCCCATCAATGCCATTACCGTCCGTTACCGCCATCCCATTCCGCGTTTAGATGACATGCTTGATGAACTTAGTGGTGCCACCATTTTCTCTAAAATTGATTTGCGTAGTGGCTACCACCAAATCCGCATGGCTATTGGTGATGAATGGAAAACGGCATTCAAGACCAAACTTGGTCTATATGAGTGGCTTGTTATGCCATTTGGTCTATCCAATGCTCCATCAACTTTCATGCGCCTCATGAATCACATCTTGCGTCCTCTCATTGGCAAGAGTGTGGTTGTCTATTTCGATGATATTCTCATTTATAGCAAATGTCTCGAGGACCATGTGCAACATGTGAGAGAAGTCTTGTGCATCTTGCGTCATGAAAAGCTTTATGCTAACCTCCCCAAATGCACCTTTGCTCAAAACAAATTGGTTTTCCTTGGCTTTGTGGTTTCCGCTAATGGGATTGAAGTTGATTCTTCCAAGGTAGAGGCCATCCATAATTGGCCTACTCCTACAAATGTTGGCCAAGTCCGAAGTTTTCATGGCCTTGCCGGATTTTACCGCCGCTTTGTGAAAGACTTTAGCACCATTGCTTGTCCTTTGAATGAGCTTACCAAGAAGAATGTTCCGTTTGTTTGGGGCAAGGCCCAACAAAATGCTTTTGATGAGTTGAAGAAACGCCTTACCGAAGCTCCCCTTCTTGTTCTTCCAAATTTTGCCAAAACTTTTGAGATTGAGTGTGATGCAAGTGGGCTTGGTATTGGTGGTGTTCTTATGCAAGAGGGCAAACCCGTGGCATACTATAGTGAGAAGTTAGATGGCGCACGCCTCAACTATCCTATATATGACAAGGAGCTCTACGCTTTGGTTCGTGTTCTTGAAGTTTGGCAACACTATCTTTGGCCAAAAGAGTTTATCATTCACTCCGACCATGAGTCTTTGAAGTACTTGAAAAGCCAACACAATTTGAACAAACGTCATGCAAAATGGGTTGAGTTCATTGAGTCCTTCCCGTATGTCATCAAATACAAGAAGGGCAAGGACAATGTAGTGGCGGATGCTCTTTCCCGCAAAAACACCCTTTTGTTGACTCGCTTGGATTTTCACGTTTTGGGACTCGAAGAGATCAAAGAACTCTATACTTCCGATTCTTTCTTTGCTCCGATATTTGAGAAGTGTTCCGTTGACCGAGGATTTGATGACTTCTATTTGCACAAAGGCTACTTGTTCAAAGCCAACAAAATTTGCATTCCCGATTCTTCTCTTCGAAAGTTACTCTTGCAAGAGTCACATGGTGGTGGCCTTATGGGACATTTTGGTCGAGATAAGACACTTGCGATGTTAGCCACTCACTATTATTGGCCGAAGATGAAGAGGGACGTCGAGCGCCTTTGCAACCGTTGCACGACATGCCTTCAAGCTAAGTCTACTTCCAATCCCTATGGTCTTTACACGCCTTTGCCTATACCTCATGCACCATGGACGGACATTAGCATGGATTTTGTTCTAGGATTGCCTCGCACTAAGCATGGACATGATTCTATCTTTGTGGTAGTGGATAGATTCTCTAAGATGGCTCATTTCATACCTTGCCATAAGAGCGATGATGCTTCACACATTGCTTCGTTGTTTTTCAGGGAAATTGTTCGCCTACATGGAGTACCGCGAAGCATTGTGTCGGATCGAGACGTCAAGTTCATGAGTTATCTTTGGAAGTCGCTCATGGCCAAGTTTGGAGTGAAGCTCTTATTCTCATCATCCTCGCACCCGCAAACGGACGGCCAAACGGAAGTGGTCAATCGAAGC
>NC_061513.1:229069376-229083169 GCF_022539505.1 Lolium rigidum | reverse complement strand
ACATACACGTTCAGTCCATGTTACATAAGGATGTGTGAGGCATGAGCCACTGTGACAGCACCTGTCTTTTATATGAGTTTTGCTGTACTAGTTCATCCTTGTGTTTGTTTCAAATAACCTTGCTAGCCTAAACCTTGTATCGAGAGGGAACACTTCTCATGCATCCAAAATCCTTGAGCCAACCACTATGCCATTTGTGTCCACCATACCTACCTACTACATGGTATTTCTCCGCCATTCCAAAGTAAATTGCTTGAGTGCTACCTTTAAATTTCCATTCTCTACCTTTACAATATATAGCTCATGGGACAAATAGCTTAAAAACTATTGTGGTATTGAATATGTACTTATGCACTTTATCTCTTATTAAGTTGCTTGTTGTGCGATAACCATGTTCCTGGGGACGCCATCAACTACCTTTTGTTGAATTTCATGTGAGTTGCTATGCATGTTCGTCTTGTCTGAAGTAAGAGCGATCTACCACCTTATGGTTGGAGCATGCATATTGTTAGAGAAGAACATTGGGCCGCTAACTAAAGCCATGATTCATGATGGAAGTTTCAGTTTTGGACATATATCCTCAATCTCATATGAGAAAATTAATTGTTGCCACATGCTTATGCATAAAAGAGGAGTCCATTATCTGTTGTCTATGTTGTCCCGGTATGGATGTCTAAGTTGAGAATAATCAATAGCGAGAAATCCAATGCGAGCTTTCTCCTTAGACCTTTGTACGAGGCGGCATAGAGGTACCCCTTTGTGACACTTGGTTAAAACATGTGCATTGCGATAATCCCGGTAATCCAAGCTAATTAGGACAAGGTGCGGGCACTATTAGTATACTATGCATGAGGCTTGCAACTTGTAGGATATAATTTACATGATACATATGCTTTATTACTACCGTTGACAAAATTGTTTCTTGTTTTCAAAATCAAAGCTCTAGCACAAATATAGCAATCGATGCTTTCCTCTTTGAAGGACCATTCTTTTACTTTTATGTTGAGTCAGTTCACCTATTTCTCTCCATCTCAAGAAGCAAACACTTGTGTGAAGCTGTGCATTGATTCCTACATACTTGCATATTGCATTTGTTATATTACTCTATGTTGACAACTATCCATGAGATATACTTGTTACAAGTTGAAAGCAACCGCTGAAACTTAATCTTCCATTGTGTTGCTTCAATGCTTTACTATGAATTATTGCTTTATGAGTTAACTCTTATGCAAGACTTATTGATGCTTGTCTTGAAAGTACTATTCATGAAAAGTCTTTGCTTTATGATTCATTTGTTTAGTCATGTCATTACCATTGTTTTGATCGCTGCATTCATTACATATGCTTACAATAGTATGATCAAGGCTAGGATGGCATGTCACTCCAGAAATTATCTTTGTTATCGTTTACCTGCTCGGGACGAGCAGGAACTAAGCTTGGGGATGCTGATACGTCTCCGACGTATCGATAATTTCTTATGTTCCATGCCACATTATTGATGATATCTACATGTTTTATGCATACTTTATGTCATATTTATGCGTTTTCCGGAACTAACCTATTGACGAGATGCGAAGGGCCGGTTCTCGTTTTCTGCTTGTTTTTGGTTCCAGAAATCCTAGTAAGGAAATATTCTCGGAATCGGACGAAATCAAGGCCCAGCATCCTATTTTTCCACGAAGCTTCCAGAACACCCGAGAGTCGCCAGAGGGGGGCCCTGTGGGCCCCAGATGATAGGGCGGCGCGGCCTGGGCCCTGGCCGCGCCCCCCTAGTGTGTCACCGCCTCGTCGCCCCTCCGACTCCGCCTCTTCGCCTATAAAAAGGTCCCTGACCTAAAACCTCGGTACGGAAAAGCCACGGTACGAGAAACCTTCCAGAGCCGCCGCCATCGCGAAGCCAAGATCCGGGGGACGGGAGTCTCGTTCCGGCACGCCGCGGGACGGGGAAGTGCCCCGGAAGGCTTCTCCATCAACACCACCGCCATCTTCATCACCGCTCGCTGTCTCCCATGAGGAGGGAGTAGTTCTCCATCGAGACTCGGGGCTGTATCCGGTAGCTATGTGGTTCATCTCTCTCCTATGTGCTTCAATACAATAATCTCATGAGCTGCCTTACATGATTGAGATTCATATGATGATGCTTGTAATCTAGATGTCATTATGCTAGTCAAGTGGGTTTTACTTATGTGATCTCTGGAGACTCCTTGTCCCACGTGTGTAAAGGTGACAGTGTGTGCACCGTGTGGGTCTCTTAGGCTATATTTCACAGAATACTTATTCACTGTTATGAATGGCATAGTGAAGTGCTTATTTATATCTCTTTATGATTGCAATGTGTTTTGTATCACAATTTATCTATGTGCTACTCTAGTGATGTTATTAAAGTAGTTTTATTCCTCATGCACGGTGTAATGGTGACAGTGTGTGCATCCGTGTTAGTACTTGGCGTAGGCTATGATTATGATCTCTTGTAGATTATGAAGTTAACTATTGCTATGATGGTATTGATGTGATCTATTCCTCCTACATAGTGTGAAGGTGACAGTGTGCATGCTATGTTAGTACTTGGTTTAGTCGTATGTTAGTACTTGGTTTAGTCGTATTGATCTTTCATGCACTCTAAGGTTATTTAAATATGAACATTGAATTGTGGAGCTTGTTAACTCCGGCATTGAGGGTTCGTGTAATCCTACGCAATGGTGTTCATCATCCAACAAGAGTGTAGAGTATGCATTTATCTATTACGTTATGTGATCAAAGTTGAGAGTGTCCACTAGTGAAAGTATGATCCCTAGGCCTTGTTCCTAAATACTGCTATCGCTTGCTTGTTTCTTGTTTTTCTTGCGTTACTACTGCTTGTTTATTGTCCTGGGCAAAGCACTTTTACAGGTGCCGTTGCCCTTTGCTCATATATATTCATACCACCTGTATTTCACTATCTCTTCGCCGAACTAGTGCACCTATTAGGTGTGTTGGGGACACAAGAGACTTCTTGCTTTGTGGTTGCGGGGTTGCATGAGAGGGATATCTTTGACCTCTTCCTCCCTGAGTTCGATAAACCTTGGGTGATCCACTTAAGCGAAACTTGCTGCTGTTCTACAAACCTCTGCTCTTGGAGGCCCAACACTGTCTACAGGAAAAGGAGGGGGTGTAGACATCAGCAGCATCAAGAGTTTTACTAGCATAATGAATAACATTCAGTTTTTTATCTACTCGCTGTCCAAGAACAGCGCCTACAGCAAAATCACTAGCATCACACATAATTTCAAAAGGCAAATTCCAATCGGGAGGTTCAACTATAGGGGCAGTTGTTAAGGCTTTCTTTAGAGTTTCAAAAGCTTCCTTACAATCATCATCAAAAACAAAAGGTACGTCTTTTTGAAGAAGATTAGTAAGAGGCTTTGAAATCTTAGAGAAGTCTTTAATAAACCTCCTATAAAACCCAGCATGACCAAGAACACTACGAATACCTTTAACATCCCTAGGATAGGGCATCTTCTCAATTGCTTCAACTTTAGCTCTATCAACTTCAATACCTCTCTCAGAAATTTTATGTCCCAATACAATTCCTTCATTAACCATAAAGTGGCATTTCTCCCAATTAAGAACAAGGTTAGTTTCTTCACATCTCTGCAAAACTTTATCAAGGTTTCGCAAGCAACTATCAAAAGAATTCCCATAGATAGAAAAATCATCCATGAATACCTCTACAATACTCTCACAAAAGCCATGAAAAATAGCAGACATGCATCTTTGAAAAGTAGCAGGGGCATTACATAAACCAAAAGGCATACGCCTATAAGCATAAGTTCCATAGGGACAAGTGAAAGTGGTTTTCTCTTGATCTTTAGTTTTAACAGCAATTTGTGAAAACCCAGAATAACCATCAAAAAGCAAAAATGAGTATTTTTAGATAGCCTTTCTAACATTTGATCAATAAATGGTAAAGGGTAATGATCTTTCTTAGTAACCTTATTAACTTTTCGATAATCAATGCACATTCTATAACCTACAACTACTATTTGAGGTATGAGCTCATCATTATCATTAGGCACAACAGTCATTCCTCCTTTCTTAGGAACACAATGCACGGGACTAACCCATCTACTATCGGCAATAGGATATATAATACCGGCTTCAAGGAGTCTTAATACCTCATTTCTTACCACATCCTTCATCTTAGGAATTAGACAACGGCGAGGTTCAACAACGGGCTTCGCATCATCTTCCATATTAATGGCGTGTTGGCAAATAGAGGAGAAATCCCCTTCAAGTCATCAAGAGTGTAGCCAATAGCACCTCGGTGTTTCTTCGATATTTCCAATAACCTTTCTTCTTCAAACTACGAAAGCTTAGAACTAATAATAACAGGATATATTTTCTTATCATCAATATGAGCATATTTAAGATTATCAGGCAATGGTTTTAAATCAAAGACAGGATCTTCCTTTGGTGGTGGTGTTGTACCTAGATCTTCTACCGGTAAATCATGTTTAAGAATAGGTTGACGAAGGAAATTTTCATCAAGCTCATCTCTTTCTTCCCTAAAAACTTCACTCTCACTATTCTCCAAATGTTGCTGCAAAGGATTACTAGGAGCAAGAGCAATAGATGCACACTTGTTCAACTTTAAAATCACTATTAGGCGAATCAATTTTATAAGGAGTTTTGGTAAATTTAGAGAAGTTAAACTCATAAGATTCACCGACAAATTTAGTCAAAATTTTCTCTTTCTTGCAATCTATAATAGCTCCACATGTATTCGGAAAAGGTCTACCAAAAATGATAGGACAATATTTACTAGCGAGCGAGAACCAAGTACCAAAAAGCCGGCGGGATATTTAATCTTACCACATAGAACTTCCACATCTCGAATAATACCAATTGGAGAGATAGTTTCTCTATTAGCCAGCCGAATAACCACATCAATATCTTCAAGTTCACAAGAGCCAATTTCGTGCATAATCTCAGTGTAAAGCTCATAAGGAATAGCACTAATACTTGCACCAATATCACATAATCCATAATAACAATGATCACCAATTCTAACAGATATCATAGGAACACTAGCTTTCCTAGACTTATTAGGATGCGAAACAATATTAGAAGCATCTTCACGAGAAAATAATATGACCATCTTCTACATTTTCGGTCACAAGATCTTTAACAATTGCGACGACGAAGTTCAACTTTTATTTGTTCTTCGGGTTCTATAGGTTTCTTTTCACTTTTATGAACCGCACTATTTATAACGAGTACTCCTTCATTTTAGCGGGGAAAGGAGTTTTTTCAATATAAGCTTCAGGAATAACATGATCAATAGTTTCAACTACAACACATTTATTTATAGATGAATCAATTTTATCTTTATACGGTTCATGATACTTATCAAAGTTCTTCTTAGGCAATTCATAATGAGAAGCAAAAGCTTTATAAAGATTTGCGAGCAACTTGAGAATCAAGACCATAAGTAGCACTCATATTACGAAATTTATCGGTATCCATAAAAGCTTCAATGCATTTATAATCATAAATTATACCTGATTCTCTATCCTTGTCGTTCTCCCAACCTTCGGTATTTTCTTGGATCCGATTAAGAAGGTCCCTTTTAAACTCTTCCTTGTTGCGTGTAAATGATCCGAACAAGAAGTATCCGACAAGGTCTTGTCTTGAAAAGAAAGTCTTGCATAGAAATTATCAATAATAATATTACCGGGAAGCTCATGAATGGGGCATTTGAGCATTAAAGACTTCAATCTCCCCCAAGCTTGGGCAATACTCTCTCCTTCATGAGGCCAAAAATTATATATGCGATTCCGATCTTTGTGAATCTCACTTGGAGGATAGAACTTAGAATAAAACCGGGGCACAATATCATTCCATTCAAGAGAATCCCCATTATCCGAGTAATTTATACCAATGCGCCGCTTTACCGGACAGCGATACGAGAGAATAGTTTCTTCCTCACTTCATCCATAGCAATACCTGCACACTTGAATAAACCGCATAATTCATGTAAGAACGAGTAAATGATCTCCGGGGTGGACAGTTCCATCCCCTGTATAACGGTTACCCACTACACGTTCAATAATTTTCATAGGTATTTTGTATGGTAATTCTTCATTACACGGCGCCTCATCCACTACCTTTGCGGTAGTAGTAGATTTCCCAAATAAACACTCAAGAGAAGATCTCTCCATAATGAGTTATAGCAACAGGCAGAAATAAAATCAGCACAAATAGTAGAAATTTCCCTTACCAATTCCACTTACCAATAGCGCTTCACTCCCCGGCAACGGCGCCAGAAAATAGTCTTGATGACCCACAAGTATAGGGGGTGTATCGTAGTATCTTCGATAAGTAAGAATGTCGATCCCAACGAGGAGCAGAAGGTGTTGACAAGCGAGTTTTGATGAAGGATTCATCGTAAATGCTCACGGATAAGTATTCGGGGGGTTTTGATGTAACGGATGAATAAAGTACGAGTAAGTAAAGTGCGAGAGTAACAATTGCAGCGAGTGGCCCAATCCTTTTTAGCACAAAGGACAAGCCGGTTTGTTTACTTATAATGACCAAACGTTCTTGAGGACACACGGGATTTTAGTCTAGTGCTTTCGCTACATACTGCTAATTAATCTTCATTGTTTTGATAAGTGTTGTGTGGGTGAACCTATGCTAATGTACCGCCCTTCCTAGGACTAATACATACTTGTGATTATACCCCTTGCAAGCATCTGCAACTACAAGAAAGTAATTAAGATAAATCTAACCACGGCCTTAAACTGCGAGATCCTGCGATCCCTCCCGCATCGATATACCAACGGGGGCTCGGGTTTACTGTCACTCCGGCAACCCCGCAATTGGCAAACGAGTACAAGATGCATTCCCTAGGCCCATAAAGGTGAAGTGTCATGTAGTCGACGTTCACACGACACCACTAGAAGAATAACACCACAACTTAAATATCATAACATTGAATACTACTCAACCATAATTCACTACTAACATTTAGACTTCACCCATGTCCTCAAGAACTAAACGAACTACTCACGAGACATCATATGGAACATGATCAGAGGTGATATGATGATGAATAACAATCTGAACATAAACCTTGGTTCAATGGTTTCACTCAATAGCATCAATAACAAGTAGAAATCAACACCGGGAGAGTTTCCCCTATCAAACAATCAAGATCAAACCCAAATTGCTACAGCGGTGACGAGGTGTAGCGGTGGAGACGGCGGTGATGATGATGAAGGTGATGGTGATGGTGATGGAGATGATGTCCAGCTCGATGGCGGCGATGATGGCGTCGATTTCCCCCCTCCGGGAGGGAATTTCCCCGGTGGATTCCTGCCCGCCGGAGAGCTCTTTTTTCTCTGGTGTTCTCCGCCCCGCAGAGGCGGCTGTGGCTCTGTTCGACGTACCCCCTCTGGCTTAGGTTTTCGGGACGAAGGCGTACGCGAAGAAAAGGAGGCGAGAGGGGGCTGTGGGCCCCCTCCTCACAGGGCGGCGCGGCCAGGGCAGGGCCCGCGCCGGCCTATGAGGGGGCCCATGGCGGCCCTCCTCGGCTCCCCTTCGGCTCCCTTCGTCATCCGGAAAAATAGGAGTTTTCGTGTAATTCCCGTCAATTGTTGATCTTCCGAAATATTGCGTTCGACGATGCTTTTTCCAGCGAGAATCCTGGCTCCGGTGCGCGATCCTCCAATAATCATGAAACATGCAAAATAGATGAAATAACATAAGTATTATCTCCAAATATGAAATATATCAAAGAATAACAGCAAATTATGATATAAAATAGTGATGCAAATTGGACGTATCATTGACGTGCACCGCCGCATTCCGTCCGATGCCGCCGGGGGACAGAGCCGGCAGCGCGACAAGGCGCCGGCGATGGCTGCTCCGTCCGAGGGTGGGGAACGAGCTGCCAACGGTTCTTCGGTGACTAATGAGATACACAACACTAGGTTCCAGCCATCTTTAGCATAAAATTCACTTTAGATTAAGCTGCGAAAATAGTCACCTGATGAGTCTAGCTTAAGAAAAATTAATTAGCGAACTTGTTGCTTCTCTCTATGATATTCTCTAAATAAATAGACGACCCCACTGGTCATTAGCTGCGGCAGCCCCGTAGATCGGCAATATATGTCTTTTCCTGAAAAATAGACGACCCCACTAGTCATTGGCTGCGGAGGCCCCACAGAGCGGAAATATATGATTTTCTATAAATAAATAGACGACCCCACTGGTCATTGGCTGCGGTAGCCCCACAGAGCGGCAATATATGTCTTTTCCCGAAAAATAGACGACCCCACTGGTCATTGGCTACGGAGGCCCCACATAGCGGCAATATATGATTTTCTATAAATAAATAGACGACCCCACTGGTCATTGGCTGCGGTAGCCCCACAGAGCGGCAATATATGTCTTTTCCTGAAAAATAGACGACCCCACTGGTCATTGGCTGTGGAGGCCCCACAGAGCGGCGATATATGATTTTCTATAAATAAATAGACGACCCCACTGGTCATTGTTTGCGGCAGCCCCACAGAGTGGCAATATATGTCTTTTCCTGAAAAATAGACGACCACACTGGTCATTGGCTACGACAGCCCTATAGAGCGGCCCCATTTGTCATTGGTAGCACCGCCTATAAAATCATGAAATAAAACGTCCCACACATCAGCAATAGATGGATGGCTGCTCCGACGTGTCTCCTAACCCTACCCGTCAGTACGAGACGGTCAGGGAGGAGCTGCCCCTGTGCAGCCCCACCCGGTCAGACTAACGGTCAAGGCCTCTGACCTGACGGCTACCGGCCGTTCTAGCACTTGTGAGTGTTTCAAACTAGAGGAGGGGAAAACTGAGGAAAAACTAAGAGGCTATGGAAAACTGAGT
Source organism: Lolium rigidum (assembly GCF_022539505.1). Lineage (NCBI taxonomy): Eukaryota > Viridiplantae > Streptophyta > Magnoliopsida > Poales > Poaceae > Lolium > Lolium rigidum. The sequence continues at coordinate 229,074,265 of NC_061513.1, read as the reverse complement.
ACAACTAAGGACATGAGGGCACGAAAATAGAAATGTCATTTAAAGAATGTGCTCTAAAAATTCTCAAGATCCACGGGTCTTAAGATTAACTTTGATAAATCTCAAATTGTCGTCGTGGTGAACAGACAGATGCCATAGGATGGCTTAAGTTGGGGCCGAATGGGCGCTAGAGGATTCAGGGGAGGGTTTTGGTTATATGGGATTGATTTCCGGATGGATTTCCAGATGAACTAGGCCTTGATCAGAGGAAGAAGAAGAACACTAGAACTATTTCCCCTTCAGATCTTTCTACTCCTTGATCAAAAGAGATTACAGGTTTCTGGATACAAGATAGCATATGCCCGCGATGGGGTGTGCCCCCTCTCCTTATATAGGGGAGAGGGTGGCTTACAAGGGAAGAAACCCTAGGAAACCCTAATGGCATCTTTGACTAGACAAACTACTTTACAACGCCTCTTTGGCTACCGGTGACGCCGATATGTCTTTAATCAGGAGGAGTGACATCCTCCGGTACCTTTTACGTCATTATCTGCTTTTGCCTCAGAGCTTCGATTAAAGCTGAAGTGCTTCGCTCATCTTTGTCTTCTAGCTCCCTAGAGAATCTTTGACCAGTCTTGCCGACGTGCTACAGTGTAGCAGGTACCGGTAATCCAGTACCTTCTTAGCTCTTTCCGGTATACCCCTCCTGGGGATACCGGTATAGATTCACTTAGCCAAAAGCTTAGCTTCACAGCCCGGAATAATCTTTAAACCGGTATCTTGATAGCTCAAACCATCCGGTTTGGCATGCCTTTGGCATACCGGGGGTCATCCCCCCAACATTAGTCCCCGAAGCTGGTATAGTCCGGTGGATCCTATCCAACGGACCATGCCAGGTTCACATCACTCAAGGTACCGGTTTAACCCTTCCGACACCCGGTTCGAACTCTCCGGCATCTCTGCCGGACTCTCTTTTTCTTTCCGGATCTTTCTGGTATCTTTGACATTTAAACCTTCCTCGGTGAAGTCGAGAATTTCTCGGGTACAGTGCCTGTCAGAGCCATGCGCACTGTTTCTGACGCGCCAGCGCCAGGGGTCACTTCCCTTCGGCTTCTGCGCTAGCATTTAATGTGCCACACCGGATCCCACCGCCGTTTCGGATCCGTGTGGCCTCCCTGTGGCATTCTGTCTCCTGCGCGTGTATCCTCGCGCCACGTGGCGGCCCACGAGGTGAACCATCGCGGCCCAGCGGTTGCCGGTCCACTACCTCTTCTCCCTATTTAAGGGCGAAGCTGTTCCTTCTTCTCTTCTTCTCCGCATTCACCACTTCTCACGCACTCTGAGCCCCTTGCCCGTTGCGCTCCGCCGTCGTCGTTCGCCGCCAGAGCACTGCGTCCGACGAACTTCCGCAGCCACTCCGTCGAGCTCCGCCGCGCAGTGAGTCTCTGCAGCGCCTCCGCTGTTGCTGCGTCGGGCGCTGATGACCCACAAGTATAGGGGGTGTATCGTAGTACTTTCGATAAATAAGAGTGTCGAACCCAACGAGGAGCAGAAGGTGTTGACAAGCAGTTTCGATGAAGGATTCACTGTAAATGCTCACAGACAAGTATTGAGGGGATTTTGATATAGCAGATGAATAAAGTACGAGTAAGTAAAATGCGAGAGAAATAATTGCAGCGAGTGACCCAATCCTTTTTAGCACAAAGGACAAGCCGGTTTGTTTACTTATAATGACCAAACGTTCTTGAGGACACACGGGAATTTAGTCTAGTGCTTTCGCTTCATACAGCTAATTAATCGTCATTGTTTTGATAAGTGTTGTGTGGGTGAACCTATGCTAATGCACCGCCCTTCCTAGGACTAATACATACTTGTGATTATACCCCTTGCAAGCATCCGCAAATACAAGAAAGTAATTAAGATAAATCTAACCACGGCCTTAAACTCTGAGATCCTGCTATCCCTCCTGCATCGATATACCAACGGGGGTTTAGGTTTCTGTCACTCCGGCAACCCCGCAATTGGCAAACAAGTGCAAGATGTATTCCCCTAGGCCCATAAAGGTGAAGTATCATGTAGTCGATGTTCACATGACACCACTAGAAGAATAACACCACAACTTAAATATCATAACATTGAATATTACTCAACCATAATTCACTACTAATATTTAGACTTCACCCATGTCCTCAAGAACTAAACGAACTACTCACGAGACATCATACGGAACATGATCAGAGGTGATATGATGATGAATAACAATCTGAACATAAACCTTGGTTCAATGGTTTCACTCAATAGCATCAATAACAAGTAGAAATCAACACCGGGAGAGTTTCCCCTATTAAACAATCAAGATCCAACCCAAATCGTTACAGTGGTGATGAGGTGCAGCGGTGGAGATGGCGGTGATGATGATGGAGATGATGACGATGGTGATGGAGATGATGTCCAGCTCTATGACGGTGACGATGGCGTCGATTTCCCCCTCCGGGAGGGAATTTCCCCGGCGGATTCCTGCCCACCGGAGAGCTCTTTTCTCTCTGGTGTTTTCCGCCCCGCAGAGGCGGCTGTGACTATTGATACGTCTCCGACGTATCGATAATTTCTTATGTTCCATGCCACATTATTTATGATATCTACATGTTTTATGCACACTTTATGTCATATTCGTGCATTTTCTGGAACTAACCTATTAACAAGATGTCGAAGTGCCAGTTCCTGTTTCTGCTGTTTTTGGTTTCGAAATCCTAGTAAAGAAATATTCTCGGAATTGGACGAAATCAACGCCCGAGGTTCCTATTTTGCCCGGAAGCATCCAGAACACCCGAGAGCCGCCGGAGAGGGGGCACGAGGCCCACCGGACCATAGGCCGGCGCGGCACGGGGGTGGCCCGCCCCCCCATGGTGTCGTCGCCCCGTTGACCTTCCGACTCCGCCTCTTCGCCTATATAAAGGTCCCTGACCTAAAACATCGATACGGAAAAGCCACGGTACGAGAAACCTTCCAGAGCTGCCGCCATCGCGAAGCCAAGATCTGGGGAACAGGAGTCTCTGTTCCGGCACGCCGCCGGGACGGGGAAGTGCCCCCGGAAGGCTCCTCCATCGACACCACCGCCATCTCCATCAACGCTGCTGTCTCCCATGAGGAGGGAGTAGTTCTCCATCGAGGCTCGGGGTTGTACCGATAGCTATGTGGTTCATCTCTCTCCTTATGTACTTCAATACAATAATCTCATGAGCTGCCTTACATGATTGAGATTCATATGATGATGCTTGTAATCTAAATGTCGTTATGCTAGTCAAGTGAATTTTACTTATGTGATCTCCGGAGACTCCTTGTCCCACGTGTGTAAAGGTGACAGTGTGTGCACCGTGTGGGTCTCTTAGGCTATATTTCACATAATACTTATTCACTGTTATGAATGGCATAGTGAAGTGCTTATTTATATCTCTTTATGATTGCAATGTGTTTTGTATCACAATTTATCTATGTGCTACTCTAGTGATGTTATTAAAGTAGTTTTATTCCTCCCGCACGGTGTAATGGTGACAGGTGTGTGCATCTGTGTTAGTACTTGGCGTAGGCTATGATTATGATCTCTTGTAGATTATGAAGTTAACTATTGCTATGATGGTATTGATGTGATCTATTCCTCCTACATAGTGTGAAGGTGACGAGTGTGCATGCTATGTTAGTACTTGGTTTAGTCGTATTGATCTTTCATGCACTCTAAGGTTATTTAAATATGAACATTGAATTGTGGAGCTTGTTAACTCCGGCATTGAGGGTTCGTGTAATCCTACGCAATGGTGTTCATCATCCAACAAGAGTGTAGAGTATGCATTTATCTATTCTGTTATGTGATCAATGTTGAGAGTGTCCACTAGTGAAAGTCTGATCCCTAGGCCTTGTTCCTAAATATCGCTATCGCTGCTTGTTTACTGTTTTATTGCGTTACTACTTGCTTGTTTACTGTCCTGGGCAAAGCACTTTTCTCGGTGCCGTTGCCACTTGCTCATATATATTCATACCACCCGTATTTCACTATCTCTTCGCCGAACTAGTGCACCTATTAGGTGTGTTGGGGACACAAGAGACTTCTTGCTTTGTGGTTGCAGGGTTGCATGAGAGGGATATCTTTGACCTCTTCCTCCCTGAGTTCGATAAACCTTGGGTGATCCATGATACGTCTCCGACGTATCGATAATTTCTTATGTTCCATGCCACATTATTGATGTTATCTACATGTTTTATGCACACTTTATGTCATATTCGTGCATTTTCTGGAACTAACCTATTAACAAGATGCCGAAGTGCCGATTCTTTGTTTCTGCTGTTTTTGGTTTCAGAAATCCTAGTAAGGAAATTTTCTCGGAATTGGACGAAATCAACGCCCAGGGGCCTATTTTTCCACGAAGCTTCCAGAAGACCGAAGACGAAACGAAGTGGGGCCACGAGGCGCCCAAACTACAGGGCGGCGCGGCCTAGGGTTTGGTCGCGTGGCCTTGTCATCTGGGGCCCTCGTGTGCCCTCCTAACTTGCCCTTCCGCCTACTTAAAGCCTCCGTGACGAAACCCCCAGTACCGAGAGCCACGATACGGAAAACCTTCCAGAGACGCCGCCAACGCCGATCCCATCTCGGGGGATCCAGGAGATCGCCTCCGGCACCCTGCCGGAGAGGGAATCATCTCCCGAAGGACTCTACACCGCCATGGTCGCCTCCGGTGTGATGTGTGAGTAGTCTACCCCTGGACTATGGGTCCATAGCGAGTAGCTAGATGGTTGTCTTCTCCCCATTGTGCTATCATTGTCGGATCTTGTGAGCTGCCTATCATGATCAAGATCATCTATATGTAATTCTATATGTTGCGTTTGTTGGGATCCGATGAATAGAGAATACTTGTTAT
>NC_061513.1:229056949-229069276 GCF_022539505.1 Lolium rigidum | reverse complement strand
TTGGTAAAAATACTCAAATGATATGAGCAAGTGATGAACTTGCCTTTCTTGACTGCAAGATTATGCATACAAGGTCCTCGATACGCAATAACTCCAAATTCTGAAATAGCATCATCGTCCGGTAAGGACGATGTTTAAAAGATTGGCAAGGATGCAATAATGCATAAGTATGAGATGCAATCGTTCTAAGCGTGACCTAACCCCGATGATTTAGGATTAGTTAGTTGAAATGATTTGCTTAGGGTGTGTTGCACTTTTAGAGTGATTCACAAACAAGGTTCTTATTAAGGATTGGTTGCTTGGTATCATAAATAGGTGCTGCAATATATCAATACAATAATACTAATAGCACACAACAATAACATTTGGTATAATCTTAACATGTCATGAATAGTGGTTGGTTTTAGCACTATATGGCATGGTTAATGATTAATTATCATATACTTCAAAAGAATAACTTTTGAAGAACATACTTCTTAAATAATAAGAAGTATATCAATTAGGGTTGAGGTGGTCTAGGTTTTACTGTTGGTTCTATTAAGTAAGGAATAATTGGCTCCTAAATAGGATGGTTGATAAGTATCCAACACTGGTATGGTTTAGTGGAATATGGTTAGGTAATGCTCAAGATTTGGCATAGTTGTTCCTGAGGTTCATCACATTGGTGTGATGCTAAGCATGGATAACTAAGTTTGGTGTTTCCGAAGATAGGAACTAGGGTTTGAATTTGGTTGGCTTTATTTGATCAACTAGGTTGGATAGGTATGCATACATGGATTACTAAATTATTGATGATAGGGCTCCTACATTTTATGTGGCATGACAAGTATTTAATTGCTAATTATGGTTCTATGAATCAAAAGCAAAGTATCATAATCACATGTTCTAACCTAAGGTTTAGGTTTAGACACAATTTAGGGTTCATATTGGTTAATGAAGGTAGGGTTCCTATTTGGATTAGGGTTTTAGGAATCACATAAAATTATGAGGTTATCACTTTGTTTAATAATGGAACTAGGGTTTCCTAATTACCCTATAATTCTTGGATTAATAACTTCATTAATAAAGTTGAAGTTATTAATAACTTTGAAATAAAAATAATATTGGATTTGTCCTTTTATTATTTTTAAAGAATTAATAATTAGGGTAATTATTAATTAGGGTTTAAATCCTTTTAATAAGGATTTAACAAATTAACAAATAAAGAAAATTAGTTTTAATGTTTTCTTTATTTACTTACTGGTTTTTATTTAATTTAGAAAGTTTTCTTAATTATTGAATTTGGATTCAATTAAGAATAAAAGAAAAGACTTAATTAATGAGTATTAAATAATTAAAATTTATTAAATAAAAAATTCATATTATATTTTTATTGGATAGATTTTATTTTTAGGAGTATTTTGATATCTCACTTGTATTTTTTCTGAGTTATAATGAATTTCCTAAATTCAATCAAAGTTGCAGTAATTTTTGAATTAGAATTAAAACAAAGAACCACTAAATGCACCCGGGCTAGTCTACTCTTAGAGACTGACCAGTGGGCCAGTGGTCCACGTTGGCTGCCATGTAAGCGTGGACTGGTCAACAGAGACGACGTGGCCAGGGGAGCTTCTGGCCGACGGCCAGTTGCCGACGACGCCGGCGAATTGATGTCTACGGGTGCTTCTATTCTTGTAGACAGTGTTGGGCCTCCAAGAGCAGAGGTTTGTAGAACAGCAGCAAGTTTCCCTTAAGTGGATCACCCAAGGTTTATCGAACTCAGGGAGGAAGAGGTCAAAGATATCCCTCTCATGCAACCCTGCAACCACAAAGCAAGAAGTCTCTTGTGTCCCCAACACACCTAATAGGTGCACTAGTTCGGCGAAGAGATAGTGAAATACAGGTGGTATGACTAAGTATGAGCAGTAGCAACGGCGCCGTGAAAAGTGCTTGCTGGCGTGCGATTGATGGTATTAATATTGCGGGAAGTAAAGATGCAGTAAAACAAGTAAACAAGCGGCGATAGCGTATTTAGGAACAAGGCCTAGGGATTATACTTTCACTAGTGGACACTCTCAACATTGATCACATAATAGAATAAATAGATAGATGCTAGACTCTACACCCTCTTGTTGGATGATGAACACCACTAACTGTGTAGGATTACACGAACCCTCAATGCTTGGAGTTAACAAGCTCCACAATATTCAATGTTCATATTTAAATAACCTTAGAGTGCATAACGAGATCAACATAACCAAACCAAGTACTAACATAGCATGCACACTCGTCACCTTCACACTACGAAAGGAGGAATAGATCACATCAATACTATCATAGCAATAGTTAACTTCATAATCTACAAGAGATCACAATCATAGCCTACGCCAAGTACTACACGATGCACACACTTGTCACCATTACACCGTGCGGGAGGAATAAACTACTTTAATAACATCACTAGAGTAGCACACAGATATATTGTGATACAAAACACATTGCAATCATAAAGAGATATAAATAAGCACTTCACTATGCCATTCATAACGGTGAATAAGTATTCGTGAAATATAGCCTAAGAGACCCACACGGTGCACACACTGTCACCTTTACACACGTGGGACAAGGAGTCTCCGGAGATCACATAAGTAAAATCCACTTGACTAGCACAATGACATCTAGATTACAAGCATCATCATATGAATCTCAATCATGTAAGGCAGCTCATGAGATTATTGTATTGAAGCACATAGGAGAGAGATTAACCACATAGCTACCGGTACAACCCCTAGCCTCGATGGAGAACTACTCCCTCCTCATGGGAGACAGCAGCGTTGATGAAGATGGCGGTGGTGTCGATGGAGGAGCCTTCCGGGCACTTCCCCGTCCCGGCGGCGTGCGGAACGGAGACTCTCTGTCCCCCGGATCTTGGCTTCGCGATGGCGGCGGCTGCGGAAGGTTTCTCGTACCGTGGCTTTTTCCGTATCGTGTTTTAGGTCGGGGACCTTTATATAGGCGAAGAGGCGGCGTCGGAAGGTCAACGAGGCGACGACACAACGGGGGGCGCGGCCCCCTTGGCCGCGCCGGCCCATCGTTTGGTGGGCTCCGTGGCCCCCCTGCGCGGCTCTCGGGTGTTCTGGAAGCTTCGTGCAATCCTAAGATGCTGGGCGTTGATTTCGTCCGATTCCGAGAATATTTCCTTACTAGGATTTCTGAAACAAAAAACAGCAGAAAACAGGAACTGGCCCTTCGGCATCTCGTCAATAGGTTAGTTCCGGAAAACGCATAAATATGACATAAAGTATGCATAAAACATGTAGATATCATCAATATTGTGGCATGGAACATAAGAAATTATCGATACGTCGGAGACGTATCAGCATCCCCAAGCTTAGTTCCTTCTCGTCCGGCGAGGTAAACGATAACAAAGATAATTTCGGAGTGACATGCCATCATAACCTTGATCATACTATTGTAAGCATATGTAATGAATGCAGCGATCAAAACAATGGTAATGACATGAGTAAACAACCTGAATCATAAAGCAAAGACTTTTCATGAATAGTACTTTCAAGACAAGCATCAATAAGTCTTGCATAAGAGTTAACTCATAAAGCAATAAATTCATAGTAAAGGTATTGAAGCAACACAAAGGAAGATTAAGTTTCAGCGGTTGCTTTCAACTTATAACATGTATATCTCATGGATAGTTGTCAATGCAAAGTAATATAACAAGTGCAATATGCAAGTATGTAGGAATCAATGCACAGTTCACACAAGTGTTTGCTTCTTGAGGTGGAGAGAGATAGGTGAACCGACTCAACATAAAAGGTAAAAGAATGGCCCTTCGCGAGAGGAAGCATTGATTGCTATATTTGTGCTAGAGCTTTGGTTTTGAAAACATAAAGATAGCATAAAAGTAAAATTTTGAGAGGTGTTTGTTGTTGTCAACGAATGGTAGTGGGCACTCTAACCCCCTTGCCGGACAAACCTTCAAAGAGCGGCTCCCATGAAGGACGTTATCTCTACCAGGCAAGGTAGATCATCCCTCTTCTCTTTTGTTTACACATGTATTTTAGTTTTATTTATGGATGACACTCCTCCCAACCTTTTGCTTACACAAGCCATGGCTAACCGAATCCTCGGGTGCCTTCCAACATTCACATACCATGAAGGAGTGTCTATTTGCAAAATTAAGTTGCTTACCGATGAATCGAGCAAAACATTGAAGAGAATTATTAATGAAAGTTGATTAATTGGGAGTGGGAACCCCGCGCCGACTCTTTTTGCAAAATTATTGGATAAGCGGATGAAGCCACTAGTCCATTGGTGAAAGTTGCCCAACAAGAATGAAAGATAAACACCACATACTTCCTCATGAGCTATAGAACATTGACACAAATCGAGAGGTGATAAATTTTGAATTATTTAAAGGTAGCACTCAAGAAATTTACTTTGGAATGGCGGAGAAATACCATGTAGTAGGTAGGTATGGTGGACACAAATGGCATAGTGGTTGGCTCAAGGATTTTGGATGCATGAGAAGTATTCCCTCTCGATACAAGGCTTAGGCTAGCAAGATTATTTGAAACAAACACAAGGATGAACCGGTGCAGCAAAACTCACATAAAATACATATTGTAAACATTATAAGACTCTACACCGTCTTCCTTGTTGTTCAAACTCTTTACTAGAAATTGTCTAGACCTTAGAGAGACCAATTATGCAAACCAAATTTTAGCAAGCTCTATGTATTTCTTCATTAATGGGTGCAAAGTATATGATGCAAGAGCTTAAACATGAGCACAACAATTGCCAAGTATCAAATTATTCAAGACATTTTAGAATTACTACATGTAGCATTTCCCGATTCCAACCATATAACAATTAACGAAGCAGTTTCAACCTTCGCCATGAACATTAAAAGCTAAGAACACATGTGTTCATATGAACCAGCGGAGCGTGTCTCTCTCCCACACAAGCATTTATTCAGAGAATAAAAATAACAAAACGAAAATAAAAGCACACAGACGCTCCAAGTAAAGTACATAAGATGTGACCGAATAAAAATATAGTTTCAAGAGAAGGAACCTGATAATTTGTCGATGAAGAAGGGGATGCCTTGGGCATCCCCAAGCTTAGATGCTTGAGTCTTCTTGAAATATGCAGGGATGAACCACCGGGGCATCCCCAAGCTTAGAGCTTTCACTCTCCTTGATCGTAGTATATCATCCTCCTCTCTTGACCCTTGAAAATTTCCTCCACACCAAACTCGAAACAAACTCATTAGAGGGTTAGTGCATAATAAAAATTCACATGTTCAGAGGTGACACAATCATTCTTAACACTTCTGGACATTGACCAAAGCTACTGGAAGGTAATGGAACAAAGAAATCCATCCAACACAGCAAAAGAGGCAATGCGAAATAAAAGGCAGAATCTGTCAAAACAGAACAGTCCGTAAAGACGAATTTTATTGAGGCACCGGACTTGCTCGGATGAAAATGCTCAAATTGAATGAAAGTTGCGTACATATCTGGGGATCACTCACGTAAATTGGCATAATTTTCTGAGTTACCTACAGAGAATTAGGCCCAGATTCATGACAGCAAAGAAATCTGTTTCTGCGCAGTAATCCAAATCTAGTATGAATCTTACTATCAACGACTTTACTTGGCACAACAATGCAACAAAACTAAGATAAGGAGAGGTTGCTACAGTAGTAACAACTTCCAAGACACAAATACAAAATAAAACTACTGTAACAAAATAAACACATGGGTTATCTCCCAAGAAGTTCTTTCTTTATAGCCATTAAGATGGGCTCAACGGCTTTAATGATGCACTCGCAAGAAATAGTAGTTGAAGCAAAAGAGAGCATCAAGAGGCAAATTCAAAACAAATTTAAGTCTAACATGCTTCCTATGCATAGGAATCTTGTAAATAAACAAATTCATGAAGCATAATGCAACAAGCATAGAAAGATAAAACAAGTGTAACTTCAAAAATTTCAGCATATAGAGAGGTGTTTTAGTAACATGAAAACTTCTACAACCATATTTTCCTCTCTCATAATAACTTTCAGTGGCATCATGAACAAATTCAACAATGTAACTATCAAATGAAACATTCTTATCATGAGTCTCATGCATAAAATTATTACTCTCCACATAAGCATAATCAATTTTATTAGTTGTAGTGGGAGCAAATTCAACAAAGTAGCTATCATTATTATTCTCATCAAGTGTAGGAGGCATAGTATAATCATAATAGAATTTACTCTCCATAGTAGGCGGCACTAGAAGACCACTATCATTATAATCATCATAAATAGGAGGCAGGTCATAATCAACATAAACTTTCTCCTCAATACCCGGAGGGCTAAAGAGATCATTTTCATCAAGACCGACCTCCCCAAGCTTAGAATTTTCCATAGCATTAGCAACAATGGTGTTCAAAGCATTCATATTAATAACATTCCCATTAGCATGCATATAAAGTTCCATGGGTTTTTTAATTCTCTCTTCAAACACATCATGTCCTAATTCAAGATAAAGTTCATAAAGATCTCTCATATTTTTGTTGTTTTCCATTATGCCTAACTAGTGTAAACAAGAAACAAAAAGATGCAATTGCAGGATCTAAAGGAAATAGCTTCGAGCACACACACAACGGCAATAGAAAAGTACTTTACCTGAGACCGGAGTATGAGTGCCTTTTACCTTTCCTCCCCGGCAACGGCGCCAGAAAAGTGGCTTAGTTGCCGGGGTCCGGTGTGTGAGTGCCGTTTACCTTTCCTCCCCGGCAACGGCGCCAGAAAAGTGCTTGATGTCTACGGGTGCTTCTATTCCTGTAGACAGTGTTGGGCCTCCAAGAGCAGAGGTTTGTAGAACAGCAGCAAGTTTCCCTTAAGTGGATCACCCAAGGTTTATCGAACTCAGGGAGGAAGAGGTCAAAGATATCCCTCTCATGCAACCCTGCAACCACAAAGCAAGAAGTCTCTTGTGTCCCCAACACACCTAATAGGTGCACTAGTTCGGCGAAGAGATAGTGAAATACAGGTGGTATGAATAAGTATGAGCAGTAGCAACGACACCAGAAAAGTGCTTGCTGGCGTGCAGTTGATGGTATTAATATTGCAGGAAGTAAAGATGCAGTAAAACAGTAAACAAGCAGCGATAGCGGTATTTAGGAACAAGGCCTAGGGATTATACTTTCACTAGTGGACACTCTCAACATTGATCACATAACAGAATAAATAGATAGATGCTAGACTCTACACCCTCTTGTTGGATGATGAACACCACTAACTGTGTAGGATTACACGAACCCTCAATGCCGGAGTTAACAAGCTCCACAATATTCAATGTTCATATTTAAATAACCTTAGAGTGCATAACAGATCAACATAACCAAACCAAGTACTAACATAGCATGCACACTCGTCACCTTCACACTACGAAAGGAGGAATAGATCACATCAATACTATCATAGCAATAGTTAACTTCATAATCTACAAGAGATCACAATCATAGCCTACGCCAAGTACTACACGATGCACACACTTGTCACCATTACACCGTGCGGGAGGAATAAACTACTTTAATAACATCACTAGAGTAGCACACGGATATATTGTGATACAAAACACATTGCAATCATAAAGAGATATAAATAAGCACTTCACTATGTCATTCATAACGGTGAATAAGTATTCGTGAAATATAGCCTAAGAGACCCACACGGTGCACACACTTGTCACCTTTACACACGTGGGACAAGGAGTCTCCGGAGATCACATAAGTAAAATCCACTTGACTAGCACAATGACATCTAGATTACAAGCATCATCATATGAATCTCAATCATGTAAGGCAGCTCATGAGATTATTGTATTGAAGCACATAGGAGAGAGATTAACCACATAGCTACCGGTACAGCCCCTAGCCTCGATGGAGAACTACTCCCTCCTCATGGGAGACAGCAGCGTTGATGAAGATGGCGGTGGTGTCGATGGAGGAGCCTTCCGGGGGCACTTCCCCGTCCCGGCGGCGTGCCGGAATAGAGACTCCTGTCCCCGAGATCTTGGCTTCGCGATGGCGGCGGCTCCGGAAGGTTTCTCGTACCGTGGCTTTTTCCGTATCGTGTTTTAGGTCGGGGACCTTTATATAGGCGAAGAGGCGGCGTCGGAAGGTCAACGAGGCGACGACACAACAAGGGGCGCGGGCCCCCCTTGGCCGCGCCGGCCCTACTGTTTGGTGGGCCTGTGGCCCCCTCCGGCGGCTCTCGGGTGTTACGGAAGCTTCATGCAATCCTAAGATGCTCGGGCGTTGATTTCGTCCGATTCGAGAATATTTCCTTACTAGGATTTCTGAAACCAAAACAGCAGAAAACGACAGAACTGGCCCTTCGGCATCTCGTCAATAGGTTAGTTCCGGAAAACGCATAAATATGACATAAAGTATGCATAAAACATGTAGATATCATCAATATTGTGGCATGGAACATAAGAAATTATCGATACGTCGGAGACGTATCAGCATCCCCAAGCTTAGTTCATGCTCGTCCCGAGCAGGTAAACGATAACAAAGATAATTTCTGGAGTGACATGCCATCATAACCTTGATCATACTATTGTAAGCATATGTAATGAATGCAGCGATCAAAACAATGGTAATGACATGAGTAAACAACTGAATCATAAAGCAAAGACTTTTCATGAATAGTACTTTCAAGACAAGCATCAATAAGTCTTGCATAAGAGTTAACTCATAAAGCAATAAATTCATAGTAAAGGTATTGAAGCAACACAAAGGAAGATTAAGTTTCAGCGGTTGCTTTCAACTTATAACATGTATATCTCATGGATAGTTGTCAATGCAAAGTAATATAACAAGTGCAATATGCAAGTATGTAGGAATCAATGCACAGTTCACACAAGTGTTTGCTTCTTGAGGTGGAGAGAGATAGGTGAACTGACTCAACATAAAAGGTAAAAGAATGGCCCTTCGCAGAGGAAGCATTGATTGCTATATTTGTGCTAGAGCTTTGGTTTTGAAAACATAAAGATAGCATAAAAGTAAAATTTTGAGAGGTGTTTGTTGTTGTCAACGAATGGTAGTGGGCACTCTAACCCCCTTGCCGGACAAACCTTCAAAGAGCGGCTCCCATGAAGGACGTTATCTCTACCGAGCAAGGTAGATCATCCCTCTTCTCTTTTGTTTACACATGTATTTTAGTTTTATTTATGGATGACACTCCTCCCAACCTTTTGCTTACACAAGCCATGGCTAACCGAATCCTCGGGTGCCTTCCAACATTCACATACCATGAAGGAGTGTCTATTTGCAAAATTAAGTTGCTTACTTGATGAATCGAGCAAAACATTGAAGAGAATTATTAATGAAGGTTGATTAATTGGGGGCTGGGAACCCGCGCCGACTCTTTTTGCAAAATTATTGGATAAGCGGATGAAGCCACTAGTCCATTGGTGAAAGTTGCCCAACAAGAATGAAAGATAAACACCACATACTCCCTCATGAGCTATAAAACAACGACACAAATCGAGAGGTGATAAATTTTGAATTATTTAAAGGTAGCACTCAAGCAATTTACTTTGGAATGGCGGAGAAATACCATGTAGTAGGTAGGTATGGTGGACACAAATGGCATAGTGGTTGGCTCAAGGATTTTGGATGCATGAGAAGTATTCCCTCTCGATACAAGGCTTAGGCTAGCAAGGTTATTTGAAACAAACACAAGGATGAACCGGTGCAGCAAAACTCACATAAAAGACATATTGTAAACATTATAAGACTCTACACCGTCTTCCTGTTGTTCAAAATCTTTACTAGAAATTGTCTAGACCTTAGAGAGACCAATTATGCAAACCAAATTTTAGCAAGCTCTATGTATTTCTTCATTAATGGGTGCAAAGTATATGATGCAAGAGCTTAAACATGAGCACAACAATTGCCAAGTATCACATTACCCAAGACATTTTAGAATTACTACATGTAGCATTTCCCGATTCCAACCATATAACAATTAACGAAGCAGTTTCAACCTTCGCCATGAACATTAAAAGCTAAGAACACATGTGTTCATATGAACCAGCGGAGCGTGTCTCTCTCCCACACAAGCATTTATTCAGAGAATGAAAATAACAAAACGAAAATAAAAGCACACGGACGCTCCAAGTAAAGTACATAAGATGTGACAGAATAAAAATATAGTTTCAAGAGAAGGAACACGATAATTTGTCGATGAAGAAGGGGATGCCTTGGGCATCCCAAGCTTAGATGCTTGAGTCTTCTTGGAATATGCGGGGATGAACCACGGGGCATCCCCAAGCTTAGAGCTTTCACTCTCCTTGATCGTAGTATATCATCCTCCTCTCTTGACCCTTGAAAACTTCCTTTACACCAAACTCGAAACAAACTCATTAGAGGGTTAGTGCATAATAAAAATTCACATGTTCAGAGGTGACACAATCATTCTTAACACTTTATCAATTCATGGATATGGTATTATTCCATTTGATATTTGGTTATGTCACCACTTCAAGATGAAATGGTTAATCTCTTAATACTTTAGTTCAATGGTTGTCCTTTATTCTTAAATAGGTAAATCTAGGATTAGTATGATTGGTCTCTCTCATTTGGGAAGGTCTTTAA
The DNA here is from genome assembly GCF_022539505.1 of Lolium rigidum. Lineage (NCBI taxonomy): Eukaryota > Viridiplantae > Streptophyta > Magnoliopsida > Poales > Poaceae > Lolium > Lolium rigidum. The sequence continues at coordinate 229,058,620 of NC_061513.1, read as the reverse complement.
TACTAACCTAAGGTTAGGCTCCATAGAGGTTGATGTGATCATCAATATCTATGTTTAACATAAATGGTTATCCCTCTCTAGGGATTGTCTTGAATAATACCACTAGGGTTTCTCTTAAGGATGATGATTTGAATACATGGATGCATATCCAAGGTTTAGCTCAAGGTTTTTCATTGCTTCTCTACTAAGTAACATAGAACTCTCACCTCTCTAGGTTTGATGTATCATAATTTGGAATAGAGAAGGATATATATTTCTAGAGTTGATCTCCTAGTCATGTTTCCAAGAATGAAGTAAAATGAATACCATGAGGTTCATGGTATGGTCATGGATTAGTTTAAGACATGGAAAAGATAAGTCAATAATGTTTTCTCCATTTTATTACTACTTGATTTATATTTGAATAGTTGTTCATATGATATAGCAAATAATACCATATTATAATCTTTTGTAAGATCAAGCAATTGTTCACTGAGTAAAGTGTTGTTGTGTTGATTATTAGTTCCATTTGGATCAAATCATCTCTGCCCAAAACAAGGTTTTAACAAAGTCACATTAAGGTTTATAGCGCTTGACTTGATGAGCTACTTCAATTCCACCAAGGTCAAGTGAAACTTCGATTCATTGTGATCTGTTTTACTTTAAAGCGCGAAAATTCCCCGGATTTTCTATGCATGAATGCAATGCACACATCTGTTTCCTCTATTTCTGTAATCCCAAATCCTGGGATATTACATTGAACAACAAGGAAGACAGTGTAGAGTCATATAATGCTTGCAATATGTTCTTATGTAAGTTTTGCTGTACCGGTTTATACTTGTGTTTGCTTCAAACAACCTTGCTAGCCAAAGCCTTGTACTGAGAGGGAATACTTCTCGTGCATCCAAAACCTTGAGCCAAAATCTATGCCATTTGTGTCCACCATAACTACCTACTATGTGGTATTTTTACGCCATTCCAAGTAAATTGCTTGTGTGCTACCTTTAAAACCTTTCAAAAATTCATTCTTTGTTTTTGCAATACATAGCTCATGAGAAAGTAGCCTAAAAAACTATTGTGGTAAGGAATATGTCACTTATGTATCTTAGTTCTTATAAGTTGCTTGTTGAGCGGTAACCATGTTGTCTGGGGACGCCATCAACCTGTTACACCTTTGTTGAATATCATGTGAGTTGCTATGCATGTTCGTCTTGTCTGAAGTAAGGGAGATTTGCCATGAGTTAAATGGTTTGAGTATGCATATTGTTAGAGAAGAACATTGGGCCGCCAACCAAAGCCATGTATCATGGTGGAAGTTTCGGCTTGGACATTAATCCTCAAATCTCTTATGAGAATATTATCTGTTGTTGAATGCTTAAAGCATAAAAGAGGAGTCCATTATATGTTTTCTATGTTGTCCCGGTATGGATGTCGTCAAGTTGAGATCTATCAAAATCAAGAAATCAAATGCGATTTATCTCCTTGGACCTTTGTACAGGTGGCATAGAGGTACCCCTTTGTGACACTTGGTTGAAACATATGTAATGCAATGATAATCATGGAAATCCGAGCTAATTAGGACAAGGTGCGGGCACTATTAGTATTCGATGCATGAGGCTTGCAACTTATAGGAGGTTTTATACATAACACATATGAATTATTACTACCAGTTGACACAATTGTTTCCATGTT
>NC_061513.1:229031569-229056849 GCF_022539505.1 Lolium rigidum | reverse complement strand
AACACCGTTCCACTCGTATTATATCGCTCGAGTGGTACAACAGAAACATATGCGGGTCCAAGGCATGTCTATAGAATTACAACACGGACTCTTTACAAAAGATCCACACAGACCTCCTACTTTACAATGAGGTAAAACTGCAAATAAACTCCAGAAGAACGACTCGTGATCTAATCTTATCACGGACTCTATTTAAAGAGTATTTGACTAGCTAAAGAGGCTATGGCTAGATTCTAGCTAAATAGGAGCTAGGTTAAGGAAGCTAGTTCCCTTCTACTACTTAATTTAGGGTTTCTCCATGGTAGTTGTAGTGTTTGACCCTTCCGGCAGGTTCCTGTCCCCTTGAAGTATTTGTAGACTCCTCGGTCTTCGAGTTGCATGGTAGATCCTCCTTCGATGCCTCCATATCTAAGCAGGGGATTTAAGAGTGGGATGAGTACGAGCGTACTCAACAAGTTCATTATAGGAAAGAGGTGTTTAATGCACTAGCTACGGCATTAGACCGAGAAAGTCTAATACCAATGCGGGTTTTCATAACCATTTCTTCAAAAGGTTGCTTTTATTCGGAAGAACTATGTCCGTCGACCTTCACCGGTTTACTAGAACTTCATGGAGCTCCTTTCCGGCCGCGTTCGCAGTTCCATATCCCGGAACGAGGGAGTGACAGGTCACGATTCGTTACACTCGCAGAGGTGTGTTGCTTTACCCATAAGAGATCTTAACCTTGGTGCCAACCGAGTCTATAGTTCTCGTCCACACTTCCTTTGGTGTGAGGCCCGGTATAAGGTCATAGCCAATCATATTCCTCCGCTACCTCATACACCCACCCGTTGATGCAAACTCCGACCACGGGTCCTCGCCGGTGCTCTTATACCGATTAAGGACGGCCCCGACCACGACAACGGTTCGGGTCTCTACCATGAACTCCTTCGCCGGCAGGCTGCAACCCATCATAGACCGCAATTACCGTGGGGACTTCATCGGGACCCCCACCCTACCACTTGTCCTCTCTTGGATCAAGGGTACCACTTGTCCTCTCTTGGATCAAGGGTCTACGGTAAAGCGCATCCGTTGATGTACAAGAGGTGGAAATACAATTGACTATTCCGTCCCACTCCAGATCTTATGGTTAACACGGGTATTACGGCACAAGAATCACTGGCGACATTTGTTGTTTAATCCTAGATGGATACAAACCCTTGCAATGGAACCTCCACCATATCAACACAATCCATGGTTCCATTGCCCACCACATAGTCATATTCATAGTTATGAAAGTAGTGGTTTTGGTTTTTATGCAATAGTGATAACCATAGTACTTTGCAAGTAATTTGATAGAAATACTCAAATGACATGAGCAAGTGATGAACTTGCCTTGTGACTGAGGTAGAATGTAATCAAAAGCTTCTACTCGCGGTGAAATTCCAAATTCTGAAAATAGCATCATTGTCCGGTAAGGACAATGTTTAAAGAATTGCAAGATGCTATTATGCATAAGTATGAAATGCAATTTGGTGAAACCCCGCTATAACCCTAATAGTTGTGTGTTGATTGAATTTGGTGAGTTCTTTGTTATGTGTTGCACTTTTAGCATTGTTTCACATTCAAGGTATTTATTAGGGTTTTAGATTAATTAGAATGTCTTACAAGTTTAAGAGTAAAAATAAGAGATACTTGTTTTTAGGGTTTTGATTAACTTGGTACCTCTTCCCGATTGTATACAAACGATAATAATCGTAGTAACATACAATGAATAGTAGTTGTAATGATCTTATCATGTAAAGAACACTTTGTTGGCTTTAAGTCTTGTAAGTCATGGTTAATGATTATTTGGTTTGGTATCATTCTCATAACAGTATAGAATGACTCTACTAACAAAGTAATATTAATTCCTATGATGAGATCTAACTTTGGACTCATGATTAGTGTTTATCTGAACATGACAAGTATAACACTTAACTCTAGCTATGACCCTTTATTTAAGGTTCAGTCATAAAGGTCCTACTTGTAAGTATCAAACATGATCATGTAAAGTAAGTCAAATAATTTTATTCAGCTCAAAGATGTTGAGGATTATGACTTGAGGTGTTGTTAGAATTTGCATGTCTCACCATGTGAGTTCAAATTCCTATTATGGAATTATTTTTAAGGTATAAGAGTTTCCTAGAGTATCTTGGATTTGATTTACTAACTTTTGTTAAGGAAAACATTCCTTACAAAGATAATTTGGTATTAGAATATAATTTAAGACTAGTTAATATTTTAAGACCTTTTTGGAACATATTTATTACATGGTTAAGGTTGACATTTTATTTCAAACATTTTCAAATTCCATTTGACCTTTATTTCGTAACTTTTCTATTTATTTTTTTGAAGTAACTAGAACTGAATACTTTCATATAATGATTAACTTGGTTTAAAAAAAATGTTCCTAATCTTTTTGTTAGTTTAGTATAAACAACTTGTATTTATTGTTAAGTACTTTTATTTAATCTGAAATAAAATATGCACATATAAATGCACTAATATGAGTATGGTACATGTTCTAATTCAAATAAATAAATTATAGTTAGGGACACCGTACACATATAGTGGATGAGTTACTAGGCTAGTTACTTGGGCAAATGTTGCACACACGTAAATACATAGTCTGGTGGTCAAACACGCACGGGTACTTACTAGTTCAGCACAACCGATCCCCCTCACGTCTCTCTCTCGTCATCCTCTCTTGATTCCTCCTTTCTCACGCACGCACACACTCTCGAGCAGCCATGGCTCCACCACGCGCTGCCTTCCTCTCGACCATTTCCAGTCGATTCTAGCGTCGGCGTGATATGGTTTTGGCCCGCCTCGAGTTGCTCTCTAACCTCCCCTTGCTCGATTTGATCCTCGAGGTCGCACTCGTTCGCCCCCGACCCCTGCTGTAACGCTTCCCCCGCAGTTTTCCTCCGGCTACCTCCGGCCTTCCTCGGCGCCGGCGAGATGGTTTCCTGGTTCTCCTCGACGTTCTCTACCTCTTTGTCCTGCTCGATTTGACTCTCGGGTCCTGTCTTGTCCATCCCCACTAGAGAACCCTAGCCCGATGTCGGCTTGATTCAGCCGTTTGCCGGCCGTCTCTGGCGCCGCCGCGGCCTGGATTAGCTCTAGCGCCCTCTACTCCACACCGCTGTCGCGCTCTACTGCGCCACCTACTCGCGCCCGGCTTGACCATGGAGATCCCTGCTCGTCTCCATCGTCTGCTTCTACTCCTCAACGGCGACCTCCAGTTCTTTGTCGTCGACCTTGAGCCCTGGCTCGAGTTCTTGCTCTACTACTACTATGTGCTCCTGCTCCTCTACCTTTACCCCGACGCCGGCGGGACGGTACTGCAGGTCCGCAACCCTGTCGTCCGTGTCTGTGGTGCTGGTGGTGCTGCGATGTCGCTCTGGTGGTGGTGTGGTTGAGGTGATGCTGGTGGTGGTGGCATGGTGATGGTGCCCTGTTGCTGCTACTACCCCGTCGACCTTGACGCCGGCGGGACGGTGCCGCCGACGCAACCCCGGCGTCGACTTCTTCTTCTACTTGCTGCAATTGCAATGTGAGCTATATCCCACTCCTCTCGCACTCTGTCTATGACCTTGTGTTAATCCGGATGGTGCCAGTGGCTTGGTTATAATCTTGCTTATATGTTGGTTATGACATTTCGGGTATATATCCCCTGATAAGACATGGAGTGTGGTTGGCCTATGCATATGTGGTTTCAGATTGTGCTGATGAACTTGGGCTGGTCTCGTTACTAGTATTTATATCTCTGTTTGGATGACTAGATCATCCCCGACATGTGTGTCTTGCTGTAATATCACTACTGCCAAAACTGAATGCTTTTATTCAGTGAACTGTGGGTATTCAGTTATGGTTCTTCTTAATTCGTATTGGATTTACATATACAAGAAGCAAGTATTGTTGCTTGCATATGCAGGATTTATTTGATGGCTTGGCGGTGAGCTTACATGCAGTGCTTAGTGTGGTTTTGCTGCTACTATAGTACTACTTGGTTTGTAGCTGTCCTGGTTTATCAATTTGATGAATTGAACCTACTGATCGTGCAGTGCTAAAGTTACCGATCTCACTAAAAAAAATGTTCACTGAACTTTTTGGTCTAAGTTGGACGAGTTAACTTGCTATTAGCGAAGCTGGGTGGATTATTTGCATGCTCCACATGCTTAAATTATACTTATGTCCCTCGGATTGGTAATATCATGATTCATGTGGCTTTGTTATTGGATCCAATGATTTAAGGATCCCCGGTTCATTTGCAAGTGTGGAATATCATCTATTTCTATGTAGTTGTGCAAAGTGTGTGTGTGTTTCCAGATTCATGGACCTAATTAATTGCTGGCTTTTACTCAGGGATGTTGCTTGCCCTCATAGCTGGTCTCTCTCTTGCTGACTATTAATTGATAAGAACAGCTATATTCTTGATTTATTGGCCCTGCACTGTGATGCAAAGACTCGATGATTTTGTAGCTTAGTGTTGATGTCTTTTCGTCTTTGCATAAGTGCCCACGTGCTTCTCACTAACATAATTATCATGTGGTGCCTCAAATGAGTGTGCACTGATAATGTTATGTTGGATTAGAATCTTGTGCTTGTAGGTGCTTATGTAGAGTGAGAAATAGGCATTGGTCATGTCTGTAGGATCAGATGATGCAATATGTCCATCCCAAGCTACTGATGTTGCTTGAGTTACTTTTAATGGACAGATCTTTGTTTGCTTTAGCCGATGATGCAAAAGCTGAGGCATTGTTGGATAATAAGAACGGATACTCATGTGCCTTAAGTAGTCCGTGATGAATTTGAATAGCACTTCTATTCAAGACTAAGAGAAAATAATCCGTCTATCCTCCTAGTCAAGATCTAGTGGAAGGGTATTTGGATTTGTTGGCTTTTCTTCTCTGTGATGAGATTAGCATACCATTTGTATGCAAATCTGAGAGTGTTCCCCACCAAAATTCTTTGAACTAAACCGAGAAGATTAACCTGCTGTAGCAGAGTGGACTGATGCTGTTCTGATGGTGAATCTTGATCAGCTGTTACTGGTGGTTGTTGGCATGTTCCTCTTCTCACTTCTTGATCTAATCAAGTTGATCTTGCCCCCCTTCTGGAACTACTCCTCTTCCTTGCTGTTGTCTTGACCAGAGGTTGTACCTATGTAACCATCGTGGCTGTAATATTTTTGGTGAGGAACTGTGGATGAACTGATGGTGTTCTTGGGTGGATATGGTGTGGTTTGTTGTGGAGAACCGTGTGAAGAGTTGGCTAGCAGCTCAGCTGCGGCTGGTTGGCTTATTTTATCTACCTTTTTGCTGCTGTTGCTGTGTTGACAACACACCAGATTGCATGTGTGTGTGAGCTGCTTGCAGCTGCTTACATGTGGGACCCTCCTGGTTCAAGTTTCCCTGTGAAGATATTTCTAGTTGTGGATCAGCTCCGTTGGCTTGATATTATCCTTTGATGTACTTTATTTTTGACCCTGCCTATGATGCATGAGCCTGAGGCCAAGATTTGTTGATAAGAACAAATACTACAGATTTGGCCTCCAAATTAACTACTCAATGATGAGTTCAGCATAGCAACACTATGCCAAAACCTGAGAGTAATCACTAACCAAAATCCCTTTTTTAGTTATTTTATTTTTTGCAGGAATACAAGTTAAGAACAGAAGAAGAAGAAAATAGAAGATGAAGAAATAGTTAGGAATTACTTTAGGGTTTTTATTTCCATTCTTTTGTAATATTCTTTTAATTCCTCAATCATGTAAAGACATTGTATAATTGTGTTAATATCAATAAAGAACTGTTTTGCTTTTCGCATGATAACTTTATTACTTGAATTGCTTGTCTTGTAAATATTGCATGACTATAAATGTATTCAAGTGTTAAGTATCTATTTTAGGGTTTATATTTTGTTTTGATTATATTATGTGGCATAAAGGTTTAGAATTCAAATTCCAATTGAAATTCTTATTTGAGTTTCTATCATTCATATTTGAATTTGAATTCAAATCATTCCCCCCAAATCACATGCCTTCACAGAGGTCATGTCGAAATTTCTCGCACTCACATCGATGACCTAATTCAATTCCACCGACATAAGAGAAACCTCGATCTCTTTGTGTTTTAAATAAAAGCGCGAAATTTTCCCAGATTTTCGATGCATGAATGCAATGCACACATCTGTGTTCCTCTATTTTGTAACCCCAATACCTGGGATATTACAGTCTCTACCCCTTAAACTAAACTTCGTCCTCGAAGTTTGAACTCTCTCACGTTTCGGAGTGTGGATCTGACTTATGCCGACTACGACTTCTCTCGAACTCCGTGGTGATCTCACTAGATATAATTAAATATATCCCTTGTCCAGATTCTTCCTGGAATCCATTAGGTTTTGTCTCTGATATTTCCTTCGTCCAACTTCATTAATTTTGTCTTACTTGAGCTTTCATACTTACGAGTAAATATTACTCACTTTCTCAAGTTATAGTCCACTTCTTACTTCCTCGAGGTATAAATCTCGGCTTCACGGTCCGACATCCTCTGAAAGTAGTGTTCGATAATCTTATAAAAATAAGATCGAACTTTCTCTCAGTTCAGACCTTCATCAACTATCTTGCTCAAAGTATTGATTCATATTGGATCCAACTGATCCCTCGCTCTCCCCCTTAGGGTTGTCCTAATGGTTGTTAAGCTCATCTTCCCCAACCAACTAGCTCCTTGGTTAGGCTATATGTCCTTTCCTTGGCTTTCTATTGTACTATTCTAGGGTATCCTATTTGGATTGATGATGTACCCACATGGCTGTGAATACCAGTACGATATGTTAGTTGGTTATGCAACTATGGTTATTCCAACTTTACACAGGACAAGTGTGTTGCCCATGAAAGCTTGAGTAATTTAAAGATATTATTCTGCAACTAATATTGTACTAAATGAAGAAGCTATGTTCAACATACTGATTGGGTCAGAACAAGTATGGTCAAAGTCCTATGCATCCGTCCTTGTGCTCCATCCACTTCCTTGTTCGAACTTCTTAGATGATGAGCTCCCCCGATGATTTGAAAATTGGTTCATTGATTCATTTGATCTGCGTACCAGTTATGGATCCGGGCATTCTGATTTCATATGACCTAGTTGTCCACATCCAAAACAGGTAATATCCTGTTGCGTGCAATCTTTGGCATAGTGACCTTTTCTTGCACAGTTATGACATCGAACTTGACTATAAAACGGTGTGATTGTCTCATCTCTAGTTTGGAAATTCATCTCTGACTGAGTTTGTTGTATCTGAATTGGTTGTGGTTCCAACCTTGCCTTCCGTTTTCTTTCATTCTGCACTTCTTCATAATCATTCTCCAAAGTAATTGCGGTATCCACTAGCTCGTGGAACCTTGTGCATTTGGTTAGATTCAACTGCATTTTCGGGAATGGATTCATCCCTTTTAAGAACCTTTTTATCCTATTCCCTCTCGTGTTCACATCCTCTCGCTGCATAACGTGATAAACGATCAAACTCTACTAGATATTTCCATACCGACAAGTCATTCTGCTTCAAGGTCTCGAACTCTCTTCTCTTTAGCTCCATGATACTTTCAGGAACCTGGGCTTCTCGGAACTTCTTCTTAAACTCGTCCCACGTGAAAACATGTTCCGTAGGTTGAATTAGAGTCACATTATCCCACCATGACGCTGCTAGTCCTGATAGTAGATATGTGGCATATCTAACCTTCTCTTCATCATTACACCGAACTGTCTTTAATTTCCGCTCAGTGTCCCTCAACCAATCATCCGCATCCATAGGTTCTGGTGCGGTAGCAAAAGTCGAGTGGATTGGTTTGTAGGAATTCCGTAAGACTCACTCCTTTTGGCCCTCCATTTCTGATACCTCCATTATTCTCACGTATCAAACGACTGAAAAACTCATTTTGTTGTGCTAAGTTTGCTGCTCTATCCTCAGCCATCCTTTCCATGTACTCAAAGAATTCTTGCTCAAGCAGAATAGGGGTTGATGTTGATGTTCTAGTGGCGGAGAATGCCTCTTCCATCCGCTTAGCTTCTCTTTCCTGGCCTTCTTTTGCCTCCCTCTCTTCATGAGTCGTTACTATTTCCTCAGTTGGTTGGTAACTCGTCTCTCCCTCACGCGATCCCATTTACCCTCTAGACCTGTAACATCAAGAAAGAACTCAATGATGCAACATGCATTTGCACACCAAGGTCAAACTTCATGCACAGATCTAGTCAATCAATTAAAATCCAATAAAAATCCAAGAAGATTCAGCTTTGTGCTTATAATACACACCATCATAAGCCTGAATAATGATAGTTGAGTAATACATCTCTAAACATCAGGCTGAGATGTGTAGTATATAACACCACAAAGATAGGTTTGTATCGTGATACTTAGCACAAATATATGGAAGTCTACTATTTGTCTCAACCTTTACCTTAATTGCACAATTGCAATAAGATAAACTTGAAACAAGGTGGTCTAGGATAGTTAAGGTTAACCTAATTTTCTTTGGAATTACTAACTTAGCTTTTATTATGTTGAGGACTACTTCATATGGTATATCTAGATTCTAGCATAGTTATTCTAAACACATAACTATTGGACTATAGCTCCTATACTTCCAAGTGTTTCTATTATAAAACTATGGTCATGATGTGCTTGGCACACTTCTTATTGTTTTGGAACACAATTCTTGCACAATTTGTTTAGCACTTAGCTTCTTATTGTACTCCTCCTAAATACTTTCAATGTTCTACTTCGTCACATAATGACTCTCAAGTGAATCATATATGATTAGCAACTCTACCATGTAGGTAGACATATATTATTCCTATCACTCTTCCTTATCTCCCATGATTGACTCATCATGGTCTATACTACCTCTTATCACTTGTTTTTATCACTTAGTATCAGTGGTTTCACATGTCTAGATAATTTTACTTACTCATTACTTGTATTGGTTTACACCTTCTAATAGGATATCTTAATTAACTTCATCACTTGATATAACTTCTATTACAGTTCTGGATAACTCTTACTTAACCATAACATGTGTTGGTACACATCTTCCAATAGGATATCATCCTTATGGTTGTATCCTCTCTTTGGACTACCATGTATTGTATACCAACTGTGATCTACTCATCTATTGTTTAGGAACTTAATTGTGCACTACATATTTGGGATTAACTGACTAACTTTACTTTATCTTGGTAAGTTAGGTAAGAAATGTTGACTCAAGTGTGTCAGGATTATTCTCAAGTGAATATCCATCTCAAGTCATAAAAAAGTATTTGGTATACCTAGGAAACTTCCTATAGACACTACCAATCCTATAGGTCTCCTTTAAAGGGTTTTAATCCTAAGGTCAAAGCATTTGCTCTGATACCAACTGTGGTGACCCGGCATACCACTGCATGGTGTAGTATGCAAGTACGATATAACACCAATGAAACACCGTTCCACTCGTATTATATCGCTCGAGTGGTACAACGAAACATATGCGGGTCCAAGGCATGTCTATAGAATTACAACACGGACTCTTTACAAAAGATCCACACAGACCTCCTACTTTACAATGAGGTAAAACTGCAAATAAACTCCAGAAGAACGACTCGTGATCTAATCTTATCACGGACTCTATTTAAAGAGTATTTGACTAGCTAAAGAGGCTATGGCTAGATTCTAGCTAAATAGGAGCTAGGTTAAGGAAGCTAGTTCCCTTCTACTACTTAATTTAGGGTTTCTCCATGGTAGTTGTAGTGTTTGACCCTTCCGGCAGGTTCCTGTCCCCTTGAAGTATTTGTAGACTCCTCGGTCTTCGAGTTGCATGGTAGATCCTCCTTCGATGCCTCCATATCTAAGCAGGGGATTTAAGAGTGGGATGAGTACGAGCGTACTCAACAAGTTCATTATAGGAAAGAGGTGTTTAATGCACTAGCTACGGCATTAGACCAGAAAGTCTAATACCAATGCAGGTTTTCATAACCATTTCTTCAAAAGGTTGCTTTTATTCAGAAGAACTATGTCCGTCGGCCTTCACCGGTTTACTAGAACTTCATGGAGCTCCTTTCCGGCCGCGTTCGCAGTTCCATATCCCGGAACAGGGAGTGACAGGTCACGATTCGTTACACTCTGCAGAGGTGTGTTGCTTTACCCATAAGAGATCTTAACCTTGGTGCCAACCGAGTCTATAGTTCTCGTCCACACTTCCTTTGGTGTGAGGCCCGGTATAAGGTCATAGCCAATCATATTCCTCCGCTACCTCATACACCCACCCGTTGATGCAAACTCCGACCATGGGTCCTCGCCGGTGCTCTTATACCGGTTAAGGACGGCCCCGACCACGACAACAGTTCGGGTCTCTACCATGAACTCCTTCGCCGGCAGCTGCAACCCATCATAGACCGCAATTACCGTGGGGACTTCATCGGGACCCCCACCCTACCACTTGTCCTCTCTTGGATCAAGGGTACCACTTGTCCTCTCTTGGATCAAGGGTCTACGGTAAAGCGCATCCGTTGATGTACAAGAGGTGGAAATACAATTGACTATTCCGTCCCACTCCAGATCTTATGGTTAACACGGGTATTACGGCACAAGAATCACTGGCGACATTTGTTGTTTAATCCTAGATGGATACAAACCCTTGCAATGGAACCTCCACCATATCAACACAATCCATGGTTCCATTGCCCACCACATAGTCATATTCATAGTTATGAAAGTAGTGGTTTTGGTTTTTATGCAATAGTGATAACCATAGTACTTTGCAAGTAATTTGATAGAAATACTCAAATGACATGAGCAAGTGATGAACTTGCCTTGTGACTGAGGTAGAATGTAATCAAAAGCTTCTACTCGCGGTGAAATTCCAAATTCTGAAATAGCATCATCGTCCGGTAAGGACGATGTTTAAAAGATTGGCAAGGATGCAATAATGCATAAGTATGAAATGCAATTTGGTGAAACCCCGCTATAACCCTAATAGTTGTGTGTTGATTGAATTTGGTGAGTTCTTTGTTATGTGTTGCACTTTTAGCATTGTTTCACATTCAAGGTATTTATTAGGGTTTTAGATTAATTAGAATGTCTTACAAGTTTAAGAGTAAAAATAAGAGATACTTGTTTTTAGGGTTTTGATTAACTTGGTACCTCTTCCCGATTGTATACAAACGATAATAATCGTAGTAACATACAATGAATAGTAGTTGTAATGATCTTATCATGTAAAGAACACTTTGTTGGCTTTAAGTCTTGTAAGTCATGGTTAATGATTATTTGGTTTGGTATCATTCTCATAACAGTATAGAATGACTCTACTAACAAAGTAATATTAATTCCTATGATGAGATCTAACTTTGGACTCATGATTAGTGTTTATCTGAACATGACAAGTATAACACTTAACTCTAGCTATGACCCTTTATTTAAGGTTCAGTCATAAAGGTCCTACTTGTAAGTATCAAACATGATCATGTAAAGTAAGTCAAATAATTTTATTCAGCTCAAAGATGTTGAGGATTATGACTTGAGGTGTTGTTAGAATTTGCATGTCTCACCATGTGAGTTCAAATTCCTATTATGGAATTATTTTTAAGGTATAAGAGTTTCCTAGAGTATCTTGGATTTGATTTACTAACTTTTGTTAAGGAAAACATTCCTTACAAAGATAATTTGGTATTAGAATATAATTTAAGACTAGTTAATATTTTAAGACCTTTTTGGAACATATTTATTACATGGTTAAGGTTGACATTTTATTTCAAACATTTTCAAATTCCATTTGACCTTTATTTCTTAACTTTTCTATTTATTTTCTTGAAGTAACTAGAACTGAATACTTTCATATAATGATTAACTTGGTTTTAAAAAAAATGTTCCTAATATTTTTGTTGGTTTAGTATAAACAACTTGTATTTATTGTTAAGTACTTTTATTTAATCTGAAATAAAATAGGCACATATAAATGCACTAATATGAGTATGGTACATGTTCTAATTCAAATAAATAAATTATAGTTAGGGACACCGTACACATATAGTGGATGAGTTACTAGGCTAGTTACTTGGGCAAATGTTGCACACACGTAAATACATAGTCTGGTGGTCAAACACGCACGGGTACTTACTAGTTCAGCACAACCGATCCCCCTCACGTCTCTCTCTCGTCATCCTCTCTTGATTCCTCCTTTCTCACGCACGCACACACTCTCGAGCAGCCATGGCTCCACCACGCGCTGCCTTCCTCTCGACCATTTCCAGTCGATTCTAGCGTCGGCGTGATATGGTTTTGGCCCGCCTCGAGTTGCTCTCTAACCTCCCCTTGCTCGATTTGATCCTCGAGGTCGCACTCGTTCGCCCCCGACCCCTGCTGTAACGCTTCCCCCGCAGTTTTCCTCCGGCTACCTCCGGCCTTCCTCGGCGCCGGCGAGATGGTTTCCTGGTTCTCCTCGACGTTCTCTACCTCTTTGTCCTGCTCGATTTGACTCTCGGGTCCTGTCTTGTCCATCCCCACTAGAGAACCCTAGCCTGATGTCGGCTTGATTCAGCCGTTTGCCGGCCGTCTCTGGCGCCGCCGCGGCCTGGATTAGCTCTAGCGCCCTCTACTCCACACCGCTGTCGCGCTCTACTGCGCCACCTACTCGCGCCCGGCTTGACCATGGAGATCCCTGCTCGTCTCCATCGTCTGCTTCTACTCCTCAACGGCGACCTCCAGTTCTTTGTCGTCGACCTTGAGCCCCAGCTCGAGTTCTTGCTCTACTACTACTATGTGCTCCTGCTCCTCTACCTTTACCCCGACGCCGGCGGGACGGTACTGCAGGTCTGCAACCCTGTCGTCCGTGTACTGGTGCTGGTGGTGCTGCGATGTCGCTCTGGTGGTGGTGTGGTTGAGGTGATGCTGGTGGTGGTGGCATGGTGATGGTGCCCTGTTGCTGCTACTACCCCGTCGACCTTGACGCCGGCGGGACGGTGCCGCCGACGCAACCCCGGCGTCGACTTCTTCTTCTACTGCTGCAATTGCAATGTGAGCTATATCCCACTCCTCTCGCACTCTGTCTATGACCTTGTGTTAATCCGGATGGTGCCAGTGGCTTGGTTATAATCTTGCTTATATGTTGGTTATGACATTTCGGGTATATATCCCCTGATAAGACATGGATTGTGGTTGGCCTATGCATATGTGGTTTCAGATTGTGCTGATGAACTTGGGCTGGTCTGTTACTAGTATTTATATCTCTGTTTGGATGACTAGATCATCCCCGACATGTGTGTCTTGCTGTAATATCACTACTGCCAAAACTGAATGCTTTTATTCAGTGAACTGTGGGTATTCAGTTATGGTCCTGCTTAATTCATATTGGATTTACATATACAAGAAGCAAGTATTGTTGCTTGCATATGCAGGATTTATTTGATGGCTTGGCGGTGAGCTTACATGCAGTGCTTAGTGTGGTTTTGCTGCTACTATAGTACTACTTGGTTTGTAGCTGTCCTGGTTTATCAATTAGATGAATTGAACCTACTGATCGTGCAGTGCTAAAGTTACCGATCTCACTAAAAAAAATGTTCACTGAACTTTTTGGTCTAAGTTGGACAGTTAACTTGCTATTAGCAGGCTGGGTGGATTATTTGCATGCTCCACATGCTTAAATTATACTTATGTCCCTCGGATTGGTAATATCATGATTCATGTGGCTTTGTTATTGGATCCAATGATTTAAGGATCCCCGGTTCATTTGCAAGTGTGGAATATCATCTATTTCTATGTAGTTGTGCAAAGTGTGTGTGTGTTTCCAGATTCATGGACCTAATTAATTGCTGGCTTTTACTCAGGGATGTTGCTGCCCTCATAGCTGGTCTCTCTCTTGCTGACTATTAATTGATAAGAACAGCTATATTCTTGATTTATTGGCCCTGCCTGTGATGCAAAGACTGATGATTTTGTAGCTTAGTGTTGATGTCTTTTCTGTCTTTGCATAAGTGCCCACGTGCTTCTCACTAACATAATTATCATGTGGTGCCTCAAATGAGTGTGCACCTGATAATGTTATGTTGGATTAGAATCTTGTGCTGTAGGTGCTTATGTAGAGTGAGAAATAGGCATTGGTCATGCTGTAGGATCAGATGATGCAATATGTCCATCCCAAGCTACTGATGTTGCTTGAGTTACTTTTAATGGACAGATCTTTGTTTGCTTTAGCCGATGATGCAAAAGCTGAGGCATTGTTGGATAATAAGAACAGATACTCATGTGCCTTAAGTAGTCTGTGATGAATTTGAATAGCACTTCTATTCAAGACTAAGAGAAAATAATCCGTCTATCCTCCTAGTCAAGATCTAGTGGAAGGGTATTTGGATTTGTTGGCTTTTCTTCTCTGTGATGAGATTAGCATACCATTTGTATGCAAATCTGAGAGTGTTCCCCACCAAAATTCTTTGAACTAAACCGAGAAGATTAACCTGTCGTGTGAGAGTGGACTCGATCGCTGTTCGATGGTGAATCTTGATCAGCTGTTACTGGTGGTTGTTGGCATGTTCCTCTTCTCACTTCTTGATCTAATCAAGTTGATCTTGCCCCCCTTCTGGAACTACTCCTCTTCCTTGCTGTTGTCTTGACCAGAGGTTGTACCTATGTAACCATCGTGGCTGTAATATTTTTGGTGAGGAGCTGTGGATGAGCTGATGGTGTTCTTGGGTGGATATGGTGTGGTTTGTTGTGGAGAACCGTGTGAAGAGTTGGCTAGCAGCTCAGCTGCGGCTGGTTGGCTTATTTTATCTACCTTTTGGCTGCTGTTCTTTGTGTTGACAACACACCGGGTTGCATGTGTGTGTGAGCTGCTTGCGGCTGCTTACATGTGGGACCCTCCTGGTTCAAGTTTCCCTGTGAAGATATTTCTAGTTGTGGATCAGCTCCGTTGGCTTGATATTATCCTTTGATGTACTTTATTTTTGACCACTGCCTATGATGCATGAGCTCGAGGCCAAGATTTGTTGATAAGAACAAATACTACGATTTGGCCTCCAAATTAACTACTCAATGATGAGTTCAGCATAGCAACACTATGCCAAAACCTGAGAGTAATCACTAACCAAAATCCCTTTTTTAGTTATTTTATTTTTTGCAGGAATACAAGTTAAGAACAGAAGAAGAAGAAAATAGAAGATGAAGAAATAGTTAGGAATTACTTTAGGGTTTTTATTTCCATTCTTTTGTAATATTCTTTTAATTCCTCAATCATGTAAAGACATTGTATAATTGTGTTAATATCAATAAAGAACTGTTTTGCTTTCTGCATGATAACTTTATTACTGAATTGCTTGTCTTGTAAATATTGCATGACTATAAATGTATTCAAGTGTTAAGTATCTATTTTAGGGTTTATATTTTGTTTTGATTATATTATGTGGCATAAAGGTTTAGAATTCAAATTCCAATTGAAATTCTTATTTGAGTTTCTATCATTCATATTTGAATTTGAATTCAAATCATTCCCCCCAAATCACATGCCTTCACGAGAGGTCATGTCGAAATTTCTCGCACTCACATCGATGACCTAATTCAATTCCACCGACATAAGAGAAACCTCGATCTCTTTGTGTTTTAAATAAAAGCGCGAAATTTTCCCAGATTTTCGATGCATGAATGCAATGCACACATCTGTGTTCCTCTATTTTGTAACCCCAATACCTGGGATATTACATAAAGCCTCCGTCGCGAAACCCCTGATGCGAAAAACCACGATACGGAAAACCTTCCAGAGACGCCGCCGCCGCCGATCCCATCTCGGGGGATTCTGGAGATCTCCTCCGGCACCCTGCCGGAGAGGGGATTCATCTCCCGGAGGACTCTACACCGCCATGGTCGCCTCGGAGTGATGAGTGAGTAGTTCACCCCTGGACTATGGGTCCATAGCGGTAGCTAGATGGTTGTCTTCTCCTCATTGTGCTTCATTGTTGGATCTTGTGAGCTGCCTAACATGATCAAGATCATCTATCCGTAATTCTATATGTTGTGTTTGTCGGGATCCGATGGATAGAGAATACCATGTCATGTTAATTATCAAGTTATTACATATGTGTTGTTTATGATCTTGCATGCTCTCCGTTTCTAGTAGAGGCTCTGGCCAAGTTTTTACTTTTAACTCCAAGAGGGAGTATTTATGCTCGATAGTGGGTTCATGCCTGCATTGACACACGGGACGAGTGACGAAAGTTCTAAGGTTGTGTTGTGCTGTTGCCACTAGGGATAAAACATTGGCGCTATGTCCGAGGATGTAGTTGTTGATTACATTACGCACCATACTTAATGCAATTGTCTGTTGTTTAGCAACTTAATACTGGAGGGGGTTCGGATGATAACTCTGAAGGTGGACTTTTTAGGCATAGATGCAGTTGGATGGCGGTCTATGTACTTTGTCGTAATGCCCAATTAAATCTCACTATACTTATCATGTCATGTATGTGCATTGTTATGCCCTCTCTATTTGTCAATTGCCCGACTGTAATTTGTTCACCCAACATGCTTTTATCTTATGGGAGAGACACCTCTAGTGAGCTGTGGACCCGGTCCATTCTTTAATACTGAAATACAAATCTGCTGCAATACTTGTTTTACTATTTTCTTGCAAACAATCATCTTCCACACAATACGGTTAATCCTTTGTTACAACAAGCCGGTGAGATTGACAACCTCACTGTTTCGTTGGGGCAAAGTACTTTGGTTGTGTTGTGCAGGTTCCACGTTGGCGCCGGAATCTCTGGTGTTGCACCGCACTACATCCCGCCACCATCAACCTTCAACGTGCTTCTTGGCTCCTCCTGGTTCGATAAACCTTGGTTTCTTTACGAGGGAAAACTTGCTGCTGTGCGCATCATACCTTCCTCTTGGGGTTGCCCAACGAACGTGTGAAATACATGCCATCAAGCTCTTTTACGGCGCCGTTGCCAGGGAGATCAAGACACGCTGCAAGGGGAGTCTCCACTTCTCAATCTCTTTACTTTGTTTTTGTCTTGCTTTATTTTATTTACTACTTTGTTTGCTGCATTATATCAAAACAAAAAAAATTAGTTGCTAGTTTTACTTTATTTACTGTCTTGCACTCTATATCAAAAACACAAAAAATTTAGTTTACTTGCATTTACTTTATCTAGTTTGCTTTATTTACTATTGCTAAAATGGCCAACCCTGAAAATACTAAGTTGTGTGACTTCACTAGCACAAATAATAATGATTTCCTATGCACACCTATTGCTCCACCTGCTACTACGAGCAGAATTCTTTGAAATTAAACCTGCTTTACTAAATCTTGTTATGCGAGAGCAATTTTACGGTGTTAGTTCGATGATGCTGCTGCCCATCTCAATAATTTTGTTGAACTATGTGAAATGCAAAAGTATAAAGATGTAGATGGTGACATTATAAAATTAAAATTGTTCCCTTTCTCATTAAGAGGAAGAGCTAAAGATTGGTTGCTATCTCTGCCTAAGAATAGTATTGATTCATGGACTAAATGCAAGGATGCTTTTATTGGTAGATATTATCCCCCTGATAAAATTATATCTTTGAGGAGTAGCATAATGAATTTTAAACAATTGGATAATGAACATGTTGCTCAAGCTTGGGAAAGAATGAAATCTCTGGTTAAAAATTGCCCAACCCATGGACTGACTACTTGGATGATCATCCAAACCTTCTATGCAGGACTAAATTTTTCTTCGCGGAATTTATTGGATTCAGCTGCTGGAGGTACCTTTATGTCCATCACTCTTGGTGAAGCAACAAAGCTTCTTGATAATATGATGGTTAATTACTCTGAATGGCACACGGAAAGAGCTCCACAAGGTAAGAAGGTAAATTCTGTTGAAGAATCCTCTTCCTTGAATGATAAGGTTGATGCTATTATGTCTATGCTTGTGAATGATAGGACTAATGTTGATCCTAATAATGTTCCATTAGCTTCATTGGTTGCCCAAGAAGAACATGTTGATGTAAACTTCATTAAAAATAATAATTTCAACAACAATGCTTATCGGAACAATTCTAGTAATAACTATAGGCCATATCCTTATAATAATGGTAACGGTTATGCTAATTCTTATGGGAATTCTTACAACAATAATAGGAATACACCCCCTGGACTTGAAGCCATGCTTAAAGAATTTATTAGTACACAAACTGCCTTTAACAAATCTGTTGAGAAAAAGCTCAATAAAATTGATATTCTTGTTTCTAGAGTTGATAGTCTTGCCTCTGATGTTGATCTTTTGAAATCGAAAGTTATGCCTAATAGGGATATTGAAAATAAAATTGTTACTACAGCAAATGCCATCCAAGTTAGAATTAATGAGAATATAAGATTAATGGCTGAACTGCGTGCTAGGTGGGATAGAGAAGAAAATGAAAAACTAGCTAAAAAGGAAAATGTAGCTAAAGTTTGGACTATTACCACCACTAGCAATGCTAATGATTCATATGTTGCTGCACCTCCTACTATCCATGATAAAATAATTGGTGTTAGCAATGCTTCTACTCCTAGTGCAAAGCGCGCAAAATTACTCGAAACTACTAAAGCTATTGAAAGCTGCATGTGATAAAACTGCTGAAATTTTTTCCAACCTTGGGGATGATAATCCCATTGCTTTAGATTGTAATGATTTAGATTTTGATGATTGCCATATCTCTGAAGTTATAAAGTTCTTGCAAAAACTTGCTAAGAGTCCCAATGCTAGTGCTATAAATTTGGCTTTCACAAAACATATTACAAATGCTCTCATAAAAGCTAGAGAAGAGAAACTAAAACTTGAAACTTCTATTCCTAGAAAGCTAGAGGATGGTTGGGAGCCCATCATTAAAATGAGAGTCAAAGATTTTGATTGTAATGCCTTATGTGATCTTGGTGCAAGTATTTCTGTTATGCCTAAAAAAGTCTATGATATGCTTGACTTGCCACCATTGAAGAATTGTTATTTGGATGTTAATCTCGCTGATAATGCTAAAAAGAAACCTTTGGGGAAAGTTGATAATGTTCATATTATGGTTAACAATAACCTTGTCCCTGTTGATTTTGTTGTCTTGGATATTGAATGCAATGCATCTTGCCCCATTATATTGGGAAGACCTTTTCTCCGAACCGTTGGTGCCACTATTGATATGAAGGAAGGGAATATTAAATATCAATTTCCTCTCAAGAAAGGTATGGAACACTTCCCTAGAAAGAGAATGAAGTTACCTTATGATTCTATTATTAGAACAAATTATGATGTTGATGCTTCATCTCTCGATGTTACTTGAGTTACACTTTCGCGCCTAGCTGAAAGGCGTTAAAGAAAAGCGCTTATGGGAGACAACCCATGTTTTTACTCCAGTATTTTTGTTTTATATTTGTGTCTTGGAAGTTGTTTGCTACTGTAGCAACCTCTCCTTATCTTAGTTTTATGTTTTGTTGTGCCAAGTAAAGTCTTTGATAGAAAAGTAAGTACTAGATTTGGATTACTGCGCAGTTCCAGATTTCTTTGCTGTCACGAATCTGGGTCTATCTCCCTGTAGGTAGCTCAGAAAATTACGCCAATTTACGAGCATGATCCTCAGATATGTACGCAACTTTCATTCAATTTGAGCATTTTCGTTTGAGCAAGTATGGTGGCCTAATAAAATCCATCTTTACGGACTGTTCTCTTTTGACAGATTCTGTCTTTTATTTCGCATTGCCTCTTTTGCTATGTTGGATGAATTTCTTTGATCCATTAATGTCCAGTAGCTTTATGCAATGTCCAGAAGTGTTAAGAATGATTGTGTCACCTCTGAACATGTGAATTTTTATTATGCACTAACCCTCTAATGAGTTGTTTCGAGTTTGGTGTGGAGGAAGTTTTCAAGGATCAAGAGAGGAGTATGATGCAATATGATCAAGGAGAGTGAAAGCTCTAAGCTTGGGGATGCCCCGGTGGTTCACCCCTGCATATTTTAAGAAGACTCAAGCGTCTAAGCTTGGGGATGCCCAAGGCATCCCCTTCTTCATCGACAACATTATCAGGTTCCTCCCCTGAAACTATATTTTTATTCCGTCACATCTTATGTACTTTGCTTGGAGCGTCGGTTTGTTTTTGTTTTTTGTTTTGTTTGAATAAAATGGATCCTAGCATTCACTTTATGGGAGAGAGACACGCTCCGCTGTTGCATATGGACAAATATGTCCTTAGGCTCTACTCATAGTATTCAAGGCGAAGTTTCTTCTTCGTTAAATTGTTATATGGTTGGAATTGGAAAATGCTACATGTAGTAACTCTAAAATGTCTTGGATAATTTGATACTTGGCAATTGTTGTGCTCATATTTAAGCTCTTGCATCATATACTTTGCACCCATTAATGAAGAAATACTTAGAGCTTGCTAATTTGGTTTGCATATTTGGTTTCTCTAGAGTCTAGATAACATCTAGTATTGAGTTTTGAACAACAAGGAAGACGGTATGGAGTCTTATAATGTTTATAATATGTCTTTTATGTGAGTTTTGCTGTACCGTTCATCCTTGTGTTTGTTTCAAATAACCTTGCTAGCCTAAACCTTGTATCGAGAGGGAATACTTCTCATGCATCCAAAATACTTGAGCCAACCACTATGCCATTTGTGTCCACCATACCTACCTACTACATGGTATTTATCCACCATTCCAAAGTAAATTGCTTGAGTGCTACCTTTAAAATTCCATCATTCACCTTTGCACTATATAGCTCATGGGACAAATAGCTTAAAAACTATTGTGGTATTGAATATGTACTTATGCACTTTATCTCTTATTAAGTTGCTTGTCTGTGCGATAACCATGTTTCGGGGACGCCATCAACTATTCTTTGTTGAATATCATGTGAGTTGCTATGCATGTCCGTCTTGTCTGAAGCAAGAGAGATCTACCACCTTCATGGTTGGAGCATGCATATTGTTAGAGAAAAACTTTGGGCCGCTAACTAAAGCCATGATTCATGGTGGAAGTTTCAGTTTGGACATATATCCTCAATCTCATATGAGAATAATAATTGTTGCCACATGCTTATGCATTAAAGAGGAGTCCATTATCTGTTGTCCATGTTGTCCCGGTATGGATGTCTAAGTTGAGAATAATCAAAAGCGAGAAATCCAAAATGCGAGCTTTCTCCTTAGACCTTTGTACGGGCGGCATGGAGGTACCCCATTGTGACACTTGGTCAAAACATGTGCATTGCAAAGATCCGGTAGTCCAAGTTAATTAGGACAAGGTGCGGGCACTATTAGTATACTATGCATGAGACTTGCAACTTGTAAGATATAATGTACATAACTCATATGCTTTATTACTACCGTTGACAAAATTGTTTCATGTTTTCAAAATAAAAGCTCTAGCACAAATATAGCAATCGATGCTTTCCTCTTTGAAGGACCATTCTCTTTACTTTTATGTTGAGTTAGTTCACCTATCTCTCTCCACCTCAAGAAGCAAACACTTGTGTGAACTGTGCATTGATTCTTACATACTTGTATATTGTACTTGTTATATTGCTCCATGTTGACAATTATCCATTAGATATACATGTTACAAGTTGAAAGCAACCGCTGAAACTTAATCTTCCTTCGTGTTGCTTCAATACCTTTACTTTGATTTATTGCTTTATGAGTTAACTCTTATGCAAGACTTATTAATACTTGTCTTGAAGTACTATTCATGAAAAGTCTTTGCTATATGATTCACTTGTTTACTCATGTCATTACCATTGTTTTGATCGCTGCATCCACTACATATGTTTACAAATAGTATGATCAAGGTTATGATGGCATATCACTTCAGAAATTATCTTTGTTATCGTTTTACCTGCTCGGGACGAGCAGTACTAAGCTTGGGGATGCTTGATACGTCTCCGACGTATCGATAATTTCTTATGTTCTATGCCATATTATTGATGATACCTACATGTTTTATGCACACTTTATGTCATATTCGTGCATTTTCCGGAACTAACCTATTAACAAGATGCCGAAGTGCCGGTTCTCGTTTTCTGCTGTTTTTGGTTTCAGAAATCCTAGTAACGAAATATTCTCGGAATTGGACGAAACAAAGACCCGGGGGCCTATTTTTCCACGGAGCTTCCGAAGACCGAAGAACATACGAAGTGGGGCCACGAGGTGGCGACACCACGTGGCGGCGCGGCCCAGGGGGGGCCCGCGCCGCCCTATGGTGTGGCCCCCTCGTCTGGCCCCCGACTCTACCCTTCCGCCTACTTAAAGCCTCCGTCGCGAAACCCCTGATGCGAAAAACCACGATACGGAAAACCTTACTGAGACGCCGCCGCCGCCGATCCCATCTCGGGGGATTCTGGAGATCTCCTCCGGCACCCTGCCGGAGAGGGGATTCATCTCCCGGAGGACTCTACACCGCCATGGTCGCCTCCGGAGTGATGAGTGAGTAGTTCACCCCTGGACTATGGGTCCATAGCAGTAGCTAGATGGTTGTCTTCTCCTCATTGTGCTTCATTGTTGGATCTTGTGAGCTGCCTAACATGATCAAGATCATCTATCTGTAATTCTATATGTTGTGTTTGTCGGGATCCGATGGATAGAGAATACCATGTCATGTTAATTATCAAGTTATTACATATGTGTTGTTTATGATCTTGCATGCTCTCCGTTTCTAGTAGAGGCTCTGGCCAAGTTTTTACTTTTAACTCCAAGAGGGAGTATTTATGCTCGATAGTGGGTTCATGCCCGCATTGACACTCGGGACGAGTGATGAGAAAGTTATAAGGTTGTGTTGTGCTGTTGCCACTAGGGATAAAACATTGGCGCTATGTCCGAGGATGTAGTTGTTGATTACATTACGCACCATACTTAATGCAATTGTCCGTTGTTTAGCAACTTAATACCGGAGGGGTTCGGATGATAACCTCGAAGGTGGACTTTTTAGGCATAGATGCAGCTTGGATGGCGGTCTATGTACTTTGTCATAATGCCCAATTAAATCTCACTATACTTATCATGTCATGTATGTGCATTGTTATGCCCTCTCTATTTGTCAATTGCCCGACTGTAATTTGTTCACCCAACATGCTTTTATCTTATGGGAGAGACACCTCTAGTGAACTGTGGACCCCGGTCCATTCTTTAATACTGAAATACAAATCTGCTGCAATACTTGTTTTACTATTTTCTTGCAAACAATCATCTTCCACACAATACGGTTAATCCTTTGTTACAGCAAGCCGGTGAGATTGACAACCTCACTGTTTCGTTGGGGCAAAGTACTTTGGTTGTGTTGTGCAGGTTCCACGTTGGCGCCGGAATCTCTGGTGTTGCGCCGCACTACATCCCGCCGCCATCAACCTTCAACGTGCTTCTTGGCTCCTCCTGGTTCGATAAACCTTGGTTTCTTTCTGAGGGAAAACTTGCTGCTGTGCGCATCATACCTTCCTCTTGGGGTTGCCCAACGAACGTGTGAAATACACGCCATCACGGATCCCCTCATGGAACATGAGCGGATGTCACAAAGGGCAACCACACCAGCACCGGCACCGGCTTCCCACTCTCCTGCATCAGCACCGGTTCCTGTACCAGCTCCGTTTACTGCATCTACCCAGCGAGTCCCCTACATCGGCATTGGTTCCTGTAGAGGCCCCATATACTACACCTGCCCGGCGAGGCTCCCGCATCGCGACCTGGTTCCTCTAGCTGCACCGCTTCTGCACCTGCCCAACGAGTCTCTGCATCAGCACCGGTTCCTCTAGAGGCACCGTTTACTGCACCTGCCCGGCAGTCTCCCGCATCGGCACCAGCTCGTGTACCAGCCCAGGCTCCCGCACCTGCCCCGACCGGATCACCGAGGTCTCAGCTCATTGCTGTGGCCACCCGTGTGGTGACCGGGACGCATCTGAAGGCTATGTTCGTGAGTATATGACAGCATAACTGCTCTTATCTTGATGTCTTCTCTGCTCAAAGTCTCACATGGTTCAGTGCATTGGTGCCATTGACTAATTTTTGGTGGTATCTCTTGCTTTGAATCAGAAATTGCCTAAAAGTATCGCCAAGGATCTCAATGCTGGCCGAAGGGGCAAGATTTCCCTCGTCATGGAGAGTGAAGGTCTCACCGTGGAGGGACGGTACTCCGTCAGTCCCACAGATGGCCGCTTGGCTGTTACTTCCAAGTGGAAAAAGTTCATTGACGGTGCCAAACTTCGCATTGGATCAAAGTTGAAGGTCAAGATCTTTCGATGCCGCTGTGACATGCTGGTCATAAAGTTCGCGGTTGTCTAGTTCTGTTGCCCCATGAGCCCTTAGCAAATGCATTTGTAGTTATACTTATATAAGGTTATCTTATCCGAACTGCTAATTAATTGTATGGGTGGTAAAACTCTGGCAAGCTTTTGCTCTTAGCAAGTATGTATGTATGATCAGCTATTATGATAACTAATGTTTGTGTTCATCTTAATTTGCATTTCCGTTTTAGAAAAAAACTTAATTTCTATTTTGGCTGACTTGTTAGAGAACTATCAGATTGAACCCACAACATGATTCAAATAGATTCATTACACCGAGCCACATGTCTTGACCTTGCTATACACTACTTCCATTAATCAGTGCAAGAAGGCTTACCTGAGCTGCCTGAACCATGGCAGATTCGAATCCACCTTATCTATCTAGAAATACAACCTTTGCAGAAAGAGGATTTGCAGTATGGGGAGGCTGACATTGGGAACCCATGAGCCAGCAGCGTCGTCAACGTTTTAAAGGTGGCAGGAGATCGAAAGAAAAAATAAGCCAAAAATCAGTTGGTAAACAAATTCAAGAAAATAAACATTTACCTTTCTGAGAGGATGACATGCGGGACCCATGAGGCAGCAGCATCCTCAACTATTTCAAGGCGGCAGGGGATCAAAAGAAAAAAAAGAAATAGCCAGAAATTAATTAGGGTCAAAAATAAATCCATCAAAGGAAACTTTTATTGTTCATAGAGGATGACATGTGGGACCGACTTGCCAGCTGCGTCGTCATCGTTTCAAAGGGGGCAGGGGATCAAAAGAAAAAGGCAAATAGCCAGAAATTAGGGGAAAAAAATAAATCCAACAAAGGAAACTTTTATTGTTGATACGTCCAATTTGCATCACTATTTTATATCATAATTTGCTGTTATTCATTGATATATTTCATATTGGGACACAATACTTATGTTATTTCATCTATTTTGCATGTTTCATGATTATTTGGAGATCGAGC
>NC_061513.1:229020112-229031469 GCF_022539505.1 Lolium rigidum | reverse complement strand
AATGCTAGGATCCATTTTATTCAAACAAAACAAAAAACAAAAACAAACCGACGCTCCAAGCAAAGTGCATAAGATGTGACGGAATAAAAATATAGTTTCGGGGAGGAACTCGATAATGTTGTCGATGAAGAAGGGGATGCCTTGGGCATACCCAAGCTTAGACGCTTGAGTCTTCTTAGAATATGCAGGGGTGAACCACCGGGGCATCCCCAAGCTTAGAGCTTTCACTCTCCTTGATCATATTGCATCATACTCCGCTCTTGATCCTTGAAAACTTCCTCCACACCAAACTCGAAACAACTCATTAGAGGGTTAGTGCATAATAAAAATTCACATGTTCAGAGGTGACACAATCATTCTTAACACTTCTGGACATTGCATAAAGCTACTGGACATTAATGGATCAAAGAAATTCATCCAACATAGCAAAAGAGGCAATGCAAAATTAAAGGCAGAATCTGTCAAAACAGAACAGTCCGTAAAGATGGATTTTATTAGGCCACCAGACTTGCTCAAACGAAAATGCTCAAATTGAATGAAAGTTGCGTACATATCTGAGGATCATGCACGTAAATTGGCTTAATTTTCTGAGCTTCCTACAGGGAGGTAGACCCAGATTCGTGACAGCAAAGAAATCTGAAACTGCGCAGTAATCCAAATCTAGTACTTACTTTACTATCAAAGACTTTACTTGGCACAACAAAACTCAAAACTAAGATAAGAAGAGGTTGCTACAGTAGTAAACAACTTCCAAGACACAAATAGAAAACAAAAATACTGGAGTAAAAACATGGGTTGTCTCCCATAAGCGCTTTTCTTTAACGCCTTTCAGCTAGGCGCAGAAAGTGTATCTCAAGTGTTATCAAAGGGTGGTGCACCTACAGCGGGGTTTGGAGTTTTCTCAACCATGCATAGTATATTAGATACATAAGTTTCAGCGTCTCCCTTTTCATTAGTCTTGGGCTTGCTACTCTCATCAAACAAATTTTCAGGAACAAGGCAAGCATAGTTATTTTCTAGTGCATCATTCAT
Organism: Lolium rigidum; assembly: GCF_022539505.1. Lineage (NCBI taxonomy): Eukaryota > Viridiplantae > Streptophyta > Magnoliopsida > Poales > Poaceae > Lolium > Lolium rigidum. Next base: position 229,030,437 of record NC_061513.1, on the reverse strand, counting down.
AGCTAGGAGTTTACATGGTATTGGTGCTTTGATCTCCCCACCATCATTAATATTATTAGTGTACCTTATTCTATCCATGTCCATTTTTTCAAGGAGACTAACAAAATTAGTATGAGAACCAAGCATATTAAATTTAGCGAAGACCTTTCTAGCCTCTCTTGCTAGACCACCAAATTCTCTAAGAAGGGTTTCTAAAACAAAATCTTTCTTTTCCCCCTCTTCCAAATCACCAAGTGTAAGAAACATGTGTTGGATTATAGGATTGAGATTAACAAATTTAGTTTCCAACAAGCGAACTAAAGCAGCAACAGCAATTTCATAAGTAGGAGCAAGTTCTACCAAGTGCCTATCTTCAAAATCTTCAACAGTACTAACATGGGTGAAAAATTCTTCTATATTGTTCCTCCCAATTATAGACCCTTGTCCTACCGGTATGTTTTTTACGGTAAAATTAAAAGGAAACATGATGAAATAAGTAAAGTAAATGCAAGTACCTAATTTTTTGTGTGTTTTTGATATGGCAAACAAGACAGTAAATAAAGTAAAACTACCAACTAATTTTTTTGTGTTTTGATATAAGTGCCGCAAACAAAGTAGTAAATAAAATAAAGCAAGACAAAAACAAAGTAAAGAGATTGAGAAGTGGAGACTCCCCTTGCAGCGTGTCTTGATCTCCCCGGCAACGGCGCCAGAAATTTGCTTGATGTGTGTAGTTGACACGTCCGTTGGGAACCCCAAGAGGAAGGTGTGATGCGCACGGCGGCAAGTTTCCCTCGATAAGAAACCAAGGTTTAATCGAACCGGTAGGAGTCAAGAAGCACGTTGAAGGTTGATGGCGGCGGGATGTAGTGCGGCGCAACACCGGAAATTCCGGCGCCAACGTGGAACCTGCACAACACAACCAAAGTACTTTGCCCCAACGAAACGAGTGAGGTTGTCAATCTCACCGGCTTGCCGTAACAAAGGGTTAACCGTATTGTGTGGAAGATGATTGTTTGCAGAGAAAACGAGTAAAACAAGTATTGCGGCAGATTTGTATTTCAGTATTAAAAGAATGGACCGGGGTCCACAGTTCACTAGAGGTGTCTCTCCCATAAGATAAAAGCATGTTGGGTGAACAAATTACGGTCGGGCAATTGACAAATAGAGAGGGCATAACAATGCACATACATGGCATGATAAGTATAGTGAGATTTAATTGGGCATTACGACAAAGTACATAGACCGCCATCCAACCGCATCTATGCCTAAAAAGTCCACCTTCGGGTTATCGTCCGAACCCCTTCCGGTATTAAGTTGCAAAGCAACGAGACAATTGCATTAAGTATGGTGCGTAATGTAATCAACAACTACATCCTCGGACATAGCGCCAATGTTTTATCCCTAGTGGCAACGAGCACAACACAACCTTAGAACTTTCATCCATCGTCCCGGTGTCAATGCGGGCATGAACCCACTATCGAGCATAAATACTCCCTCTTGGAGTTAAAAGCAAAAACTTGGCCGAGCCTCTACTAGTAACGGAGAGCATGCAAGATCATAAACAACACATATGTAATAACTTGATAATTAACATAACATGGTATTCTCTATCCATCGGATCCCGACAAACACAACATAGAGTATTACGGATAGATGATCTTGATCATGTTAGGCAGCTCACAAGATCCAACAATGAAGCACAATGAGGAGAAGACAACCATCTAGCTACTGCTATGGACCCATAGTCCAGGGGTGAGCTACTCACTCATCACTCCGGAGGCGACCATGGCGGTGTAGAGTCCTCCGGGAGATGAATCCCCTCTCCGGCAGGGTGCCGGAGGAGATCTCCGAGAATCCCCCGAGATGGGATCGGCGGCGGCGGCGTCTCAGTAAGGTTTTCCGTATCGTGGTTTTTCGCCTCAGGGGTTTCGCGACGGAGGCTTTAAGTAGGCGGAAGGGCAGAGTCGGGGGGCTATCGAGGGGCCCACACCATAGGGCGGCGCGGGCCCCCCTTGGCCGCGCCGCCATGTGGTGTCGCCACCTCGTGGCCCCACTTCGTATGCTCTTCGGTCTTCTGGAAGGTTCGTGGCAAAATGGCCCCTGGGTCTTCGTTTCGTCCAATTCCGAGAATATTTCGTTACTAGGATTTCGAAACCAAAAACAGCGAGAAAACGAGAACCGGCACTTCGGCATCTTGTTAATAGGTTAGTTCCAGAAAATGCACGAATATGACATAAAGTGTGCATAAAACATGTAGGTGTCATCAATAATATGGCATAGAACATAAGAAATTATCGATACGTCGGAGACGTATCAGCTGCCTTACATGATTGAGATTCATATGATGATGCTTGTAATCTAGATGTCATTATGCTAGTCAAGTGAATTTTACTTATGTGATCTCCGGAGACTCCTTGTCCCACGTGTGTAAAGGTGATAGTGTGTGCACCGTGTGGGTCTCTTAGGCTATATTTCAGAGAATACTTATTCACTGTTATGAATGGCATAGTGAAGTGCTTATTTATATCCCTTTATGATTGCAATGTATTTTGTATCACAATTTATCTATGTGCTACTCTAGCAATGTTATTAAAGTAGTTTTATTCCTCCTGCACGGTGTAATGGTGACAGTGTGTGCATCCGTGTTAGTACTTGGTTTATGCTATGATTATGATCTCTTGTAGATTATGAAGTTAACTATTGCTATGATGGTATTGATGTGATCTATTCCTCCTACATAGTGTGAAGGTGACGAGTGTGCATACTATGTTAGTACTTGGTTTAGTCGAATTGATCTTTCATGCACTCTAAGGTTATTTAAATATGAACATTGAATTGTGGAGCTTGTTAACTCCGGCATTGAGGGTTCGTGTAATCCTACGCAATGTGTTCATCATCCAACAAGAGTGTAGAGTATGCATTTATCTATTCTGTTATGTGATCAATGTTGAGAGTGTCCACTAGCGAAAGTCTAATCCCTAGGCCTTGTTCCTAAATATCGCTATCGCTGCTTGTTTACTTGTTTACTTGCGTTACTACTCGCTGCAATACTACCACCATCAACTACACGCCGGCAAGCTATTTTTCGGCACCGTTGCTACTTGCTCATACTTATTCATACCACCTGTATTTCACTATCTCTTCGCCGAACTAGTACACCTATTAGGTGTGTTGGGGACACAAGAGACTTCTTGCTTTGTGGTTGCGGGGTTGCATGAGAGGGATATCTTTGACCTCTTCCTCCCCGAGTTCGATAAACCTTGGGTGATCCACTTAAGGGAAACTTGCTGCTGTTCTACAAACCTCTGCTCTTGGGGGCCCAACACTGTCTACAAGAATAGAAGCACCCGTAGACATCAAGCTATTTTCTGGCGCCGTTGCCGGGGAGGAAAGGTAAAAAGGTACTCACACTCCGGATCTAGGCTACTAAGCTATTTTCGCCGTTGTAAGTACTCGAAGCTATTTCCTTTAGATCCTGCAATTACATCTTTTTGTTTCTTGTTTACACTAGTTAGGCATAATGGACAACAATGAGCTTCTTATTCTATTTCCTGATTTAAGACATGGATGGTTTGATGCGAAAATTAAAAAACCCATGGAACATATTAGCATGAACACTTTGAATACCATTGTTGCTAATGATATAGAAAGTTCTAAGCTTGGGGAAGCTGGTTTTCATGATCTTTTTAGTCCCCCAAGCATTGAGGAGAAAATTTTCTTTGATGATACTTTGCCTCCTATTTATGATGATTATAATGATAGTGGTCTTTTGGTGCCACCTACTATGGAGAGTAAATTTTGTTGTGATTATACTATGCCTCCTACACTTGATGAGAATAATAATGATAGCTACTTTGTTGAATTTGCTCCCACTACAACTAATAAAATTGATTATGCTTATGTGGAGAGTAATAATTTTATGCATGAGACTCATGATAAGAATGCTTTATGTGATAGTTATATTGTTGAGTTTGCTCATGTTGCTACTGAAAGTTATTATGAGAGAGGAAATATGGTGGTAGAAATTTTCATGTTACTAAAATACCTCTCTATGTGCTGAAATTTTTGAAGCTACACTTGTTTTATCTTCCTATGCTTGTTACTTTGTTCTTCATGAACTTGTTTATTTACAAGATTCCTATGCATAGGAAGCATGTTAGACTTAAATTTGTTTTGAATTTGCCTCTTGATGCTCTCTTTTGCTTCAACTATTATTTCTTGCGAGTGCATCATTAAAACTGCTGGAGCCCACCTTAATGGCTATAAAGAAAGAACTTTTTGGGAGATAACCCATGTGTTATTTTGCTACAGTACTTTGTTTTATATTTGTGTCTTGGAAGTTGTTTACTACTGTAGCAACCTCTCCTTATCTTAGTTTTATGTTTTGTTGTGCCAAGTAAAGTCTTTGATAGTAAAGTAAGTACTAGATTTGGATTACTGCGCGAGTTCCAGATTTCTTTGTTCGTCACGAATCTGGGTCTACCTCCCTGTAGGTAGCTCAGAAAATTAAGCCAATTTACGTGCATGATCCTCAGATATGTACGCAACTTCATTCAATTTGGGCATTTTCATTTGAGCAAGTCTGGTGGCCTAATAAAATCCATCATTACGGACTGTTCTGTTTTGACAGATTCTGCCTTTTATTTCGCATTGCCTCTTTTGCTATGTTGGATGAATTTCTTTGATCCATTAATGTCCAGTAGCTTTATGCAATGTCCAGAAGTGTTAAGAATGATTGTGTCACCTCTGAACATGTTAATTTTTATTGTGCACTAACCCTCTAATGAGTTGTTTCGAGTTTGGTGTGGAGGAAGTTTTCAAGGATCAAGAGAGGAGTATGATACAATATGATCAAGGAGAGTGAAAGCTCTAAGCTTGGGGATGCCCCGGTGGTTCACCCCTGCATATTCTAAGAAGACTCAAGCATCTAAGCTTGGGGATGCCCAAGGCATCCCCTTCTTCATCGACAACATTATCAGGTTCCTCCCCTGAAACTATATTTTTATTCGGCCACATCTTATGCGCTTTACTTTGAGCGTCGGTTTGTTTTTGTTTTTGTTTTGTTTGAATAAAATGGATCCTAGCATTCACTTTGTGGGAGAGAGACACGCTCTGCTGTAGCATATGGACAAGTATGTCCTTAGGCTCTACTCATAGTATTCATGGCGAAGTTTCTTCTTCGTTAAATTGTTATATGGTTGGAATTGGAAAATGCTACATGTAGTAACTCTAAAATGTCTTGGATAATTTGATACTTGGCAATTGTTGTGCTCATGTTTAAGCTCTTGCATCATATACTTTGCACCCATTAATGAAGAAACACTTAGAGCTTGCTAATTTGGTTTGCATATTTGGTTTCTCTAGAGTCTAGATAATATCTAGTATTGAGTTTTGAACAACAAGGAAGACGGTGTAGAGTCTTATAATGTTTACAATATGTCTTTTATGTGAGTTTTGCTGCACCGTTCATCCTTGTGTTTGTTTCAAATAACCTTGCTAGCCTAAACCTTGTATCGAGAGGGAATACTTCTCATGCATCCAAAATACTTGAGCCAACCACTATGCCATTTGTGTCCACCATACCTACCTACTACATGGTATTTATCCGCCATTCCAAAGTAAATTGCTTGAGTGCTACCTTTAAAATTCCATCATTCACCTTTGCAATATATAGCTCATGGGACAAATAGCTTAAAAACTATTGTGGTATTGAATATGTACTTATGCACTTTATCTCTTATTAAGTTGCTTGTTGTGCGATAACCATGCTTTTGGGGACGCCATCAACTATTCTTTGTTGAATATCATGTGAGTTGCTATGCATGTCCGTCTTGTCCGAAGTAAGAGAGATCTACCACCTTAATGGTTGGAGCATGCATATTGTTAGAGAAGAACATTGGGCCGCTAACTAAAGCCATGAATCATGGTGGAAGTTTCAGTTTTGGACATATATCCTCAATCTCATATGAGAACACTAATTGTTGCCACATGCTTATGCATTAAAGAGGAGTCCATTATCTGTTGTCCATGTTGTCCCGGTATGGATGTCTAAGTTGAGAATAATCAAAAGCGAGAAATCCAAAATGCGAGCTTTCTCCTTAGACCTTTGTACGAGGCGGCATGGAGGTACCCCATTGTGACACTTGGTTAAAACATGTGTATTGCGATGATCCGGTAGTCCAAGCTAATTAGGACAAGGTGCGGGCACTATTAGTATACTATGCATGAGACTTGCAACTTGTAAGATATAATTTACATAACTCATATGCTTTATTACTACCGTTGACAAAATTGTTTCATGTTTTCAAAATAAAAGCTCTAGCACAAATATAGCAATCGATGCTTTCCTCTTTGAAGGACATTTCTTTTACCTTTATGTTGAGTCAGTTCACCTATTTCTCTCCACCTCAAGAAGCAAACACTTGTGTGAACTGTGCATTGATTCCTACATACTTGCATATTGCACTTGTTATATTACTCTATGTTGACAATTATCCATGAGATATACATGTTACAAGTTGAAAGCAACCGCTGAAAGTTAATCTTCCTTTATGTTGCTTCAATACCTTTTACTTTGAATTATTGCTTTATGAGTTAACTCTTATGCAAGACTTATTGATGCTTGTCTTTAAGTACTATTCATGAAAAGTCTTTGCTTTATGATTCATTTGTTTACTCATGTCATTACCATTGTTTTGATCGCTGCATTCATTACATGTGTTTACAATAGTATGATCAAGGTTATGATGGCATGTCACTCCGGAAATTATCTTTGTTATCGTTTACCTGCTCGGGACGAGCAGGAACTAAGCTTGGGGATGCTGATACGTCTCCGACGTATCGATAATTTCTTATGTTCCATGCCACATTATTGATGATATCTACATGTTTTATGCACATTATATGTCATTATTATGCGTTTTCCGGAACTAACCTATTGACGAGATGCCGAAGGGCCAGGTCCTGTTTTCTGCTGTTTTTGGTTCCAGAAATCCTAGTAAGGAAATATTCTCGGAATCGGACGAAATCAAGACCCATCATCCTATTTTGCCCGGAAGCATCCAGAACACCCGAGAGCCGCCAGAGGAGGGCCCTGTGGGCCCCAGATGATAGGGTGGCGCGGCCTGGGCCCTGGCCGCGCCAGCCTATGGTGTCGCCGCCTCTTCGACCCTCTGACGCCGCCTCTTCGCCTATTTAAAGGTCCCAGACCTAAAACACGATATGAAAAAAGCCACGGTACGAGAAACCTTCCAGAGCCGCCGCCATCGCGAAGCCAAGATCTGGGGGACAGGAGTCTCTGTTCCGGCACCCTACCGGAGCGGGGAAGTGCTCCCGGAAGGCTTCTCCATCGACACCACCGCCATCTCCATCAACGCCGCTGTCTCCCATGAGGAGGGAGTAGTTCTCCATCGAGGCTCGGGGCTGTACCGGTAGCTATGTGGTTAATCTCTCTCCTATGTGCTTAAATACAATAATCTCATGAGATGCCTTACATGATTGAGATTCATATGATGATGCTTGTAATCTAAATGTCATTATGCTAGTCAAGTGAATTTTACTTATGTGATCTCCAGAGACTCCTTGTCCCACGTGTGTAAAGGTGACAGTGTGTGCACCGTGTGGGTCTCTTAGGCTATATTTCACGAGAATACTTATTCACTGTTATGAATGGCATAGTGAAGTGCTTATTTATATCCCTTTATGATTGCAATGTATTTTGTATCACAATTTATCTATGTGCTACTCTAGCAATGTTATTAAAGTAGTTTTATTCCTCCTGCACGGTGTAATGGTGACAGTGTGTGCATCCGTGTTAGTACTTGGTTTATGCTATGATTATGATCTCTTGTAGATTATGAAGTTAACTATTGCTATGATGGTATTGATGTGATCTATTCCTCCTACATAGTGTGAAGGTGACGAGTGTGCATACTATGTTAGTACTTGGTTTAGTCGAATTGATCTTTCATGCACTCTAAGGTTATTTAAATATGAACATTGAATTGTGGAGCTTGTTAACTCCGGCATTGAGGGTTCGTGTAATCCTACGCAATGTGTTCATCATCCAACAAGAGTGTAGAGTATGCATTTATCTATTACGTTATGTGATCAATGTTGAGAGTGTCCACTAGCGAAAGTCTAATCCCTAGGCCTTGTTCCTAAATATCTGCTATCGCTGCTTGTTTCTTGTTTTTCTTGCGTTACTACTGCTGCAATACTACCACCATCAACTACACGCCGGCAAGCTATTTTACGGCACCGTTGCTACTTGCTCATACTTATTCATACCACCTGTATTTCACTATCTCTTCGCCGAACTAGTACACCTATTAGGTGTGTTGGGGACACAAGAGACTTCTTGCTTTGTGGTTGCGGGGTTGCATGAGAGGGATATCTTTGACCTCTTCCTCCCTGAGTTCGATAAACCTTGGGTGATCCACTTAAGGGAAACTTGCTGCTGTTCTACAAACCTCTGCTCTTGGGGGCCCAACACTGTCTACAAGAATAGAAGCACCCGTAGACATCAACGCCCTCCTCTGGACTACTTAAGGGTTTCGATCTAAAAACGCCAGACGAGAAGTCAAAGTCGCCAGAAACCATCCAGTACGCCGCCACCGTCGCGAAACTCCGTCTCGGGACCAGAAACTCCGTTCTGGCACTCCGCCGGGACGGGGAATTGGAGGAGATCATCGCCATCATCACCACCGACGCCTCTCCATCGACCAGCCATGTTTCCCCCATCCATGTGTGAGTAATTCCCCCGCTGTAGGCTGAAGGGGATGGTAGGGATTGGATGAGATTGGTCATGTAATAGCATAAGATTGTTAGGGCATAGTGCCTAGTGTCCGTAATTGGTACTTTTATGATATTGTTGCAACTTGTTATGCTTAATGCTTGTCACTAGGGCCCGAGTGCCATGATCTCAGATCTGAACATGTTATCAATTCATGATGATATTCATTTCTTTATGATCTTACCTGCAAGTTGTATACACGTATTGTTGTCCGGAACCCGAGGCCCCAAAGTGACAGAAATTGGGACAACCGAAGGGGAAGGCGATGATATGAGGATCACATGTGTTCATAGAGTGTTAATGCTTTGCTCCGGTGCTCTATTAAAAGGAGTGCCTTAATTTCCAGTAGATTCCCTAGAGGCCCAGCTGCCACCGGCTGGTAGGACAAAGATGTTGTGCAAGTTTCTCATTGCGAGCACGTACGACTATATATGGAACACATGCCTATTGATTGATTAGTACTTGGATACCGTTTTATTATTATCTGCAAATGCCACTGCTTTGATTGTTACATGAGTTTCTCTCATCCATGCAACGCCCGTTCATCCATCCCTGTGCCTACAGTATTTTTAATCCTGCTTGTTTACTATAATCACTACTTGCTGTCTTTGTTACTCTGCTGCTTGTTATTTCACTACTGCTATCGCTATAAAGCTGTACTATCGATAAACTCTTGCGAGCAAGTCTGTTTCCAGTGCGAGCTGAATTGACAACTCCGCTGTTAAGGCTTTCAAGTATTCTTTGTCTCCCCTTGTGTCGAATCAATAAATTGGGTTTTACTTCCCTCGAAGACTGTTGCGATCCCCTATACTTGTGGGTCATCACTAAACAATCCATAGGCATGTGTTCCATATTTAGTCGTACGTGCTCGCAATGAGAAACTTGCACACACATCTTTTGTCCTACCAGCCGGTGGCAGCCGGGTCTCTAGGGAATCTACTGGAAATTAAGGTACTCCTTTTAATAGAGCACCGGAGCAAAGCATTAACACTCCGTGAACACATGTGATCCTCATATCACTGCCTTCCTCTTCGGTTGTCCCAATTTCTGTCACTTTGGGGCCTCGGGTTCCGGGCAACAATACGTGTATACAACTTGCAGGTAAGATCATAAAGAAATGAATATCATCATGAATTGATAACATGTTCAGATCTGAGATCATGGCACTCGGGCCCTAGTGACAAGCATAACAAGCATAACAAGTACCAATTACGGATACTAGGCACTATGCCCTAACAATCTTATGCTATTACATGACCAATCTCATCCAATCCCTACCATCCTTTTCAGCCTACAGAGGGGGAATTACTCACACATGGATGGGGGAAACATGGTTGGTCGATGGAGAGGCGTCGGTGGTGGTGATGGTGATGATCTCCCCCAATTCCCCGTCCCGGTGGAGTGCCAGAACGGAGTTTCTGGTCCCGAGACGGAGTTTCGCGATGGCGGCGGTGTTCTGGATGTCTTCTCGCGATTTCGTCTAACCCCCCGTGCTTTTTTAGGTCGAAGGCGTTAAGTATTCGAAAAGGGGGCGTCGGAGGCTGGCCGA
>NC_061513.1:228985191-229020012 GCF_022539505.1 Lolium rigidum | reverse complement strand
GTCTTCTAGATTGCATCTTGGCTTGGATTTCGTGTTCGCGGTAGGAAAATTTTTGTTTTCTATGCTACGTTATCCTACAACACTTACACCCGAACACCTTGAAGTATGAGATATTAGGCTTGTTCCCGGTGAGTATTTCATATGGAGTCTTGTTCAAGCCCTTGCGGAGATAGAGCCGGTTAGAAGAATGACAAGCGGTGGAGATAGCTTCGGCCCAAAAGTTATAGCGGGATTTATACTCCGCCATCATAGATCTTGCCATATCCATAAGAGTCCGGTTCTTCCTCTCCGCGGCACCATTTTGTTGAGGGGTGTAAGCGGCGGAATATTGATGTCGAATCCCCTCATCACTAAAAAAATCATTGAGTGTATAGTTCTTGAACTCGGAGCCGTTGTCACTTCTTATTGCCATAATGAGGAGATTGTGTTGGCGTTGCACCTCGGTAGCAAAGTCAATGAATATTTTTTGAGTCTCATCTTTCGTCTTGAGAAAGTAGACCCAAGTGTATCTTGAGTAGTCATCAACAATCACCAAGCAATGTTTCTTCGCACCAAGACTTGCATGAGAAACGGGACCAAAGAGATCCACATGAAGGAGCTCCAAGATCCTCTTGGAAGAGATGATGGTCTTGCTTGGATGCGGAGAGTCATGCATTTTGCCTTCAACACAAGCCCTACAAACACGATCTTTGGCAAAAGACACATTTTCCATTAGTCCCACAATATGGTTCCCCTTGTGAAGACTTTGCAAAGTTCTCATGTTGACATGGGCCAAGCGGCGATGCCACAACCAACCCACATCCGCCTTTCCGAATAGGCACATCGCACTTGTCGTGGTGTTCCCCGAAAAGTTCACCACATACAAGTTGTGTTCGCGATACCCAACGAAAGCGACTTTTAGAGTCTTTCTCCACAAGAGGACCACAATATCTTTATCAATAAAGACGGCGAAACCCATCTTGCAAAGGGCGGAAACGGAAAGCAAATTGTAACCAAGGGTTTTGACAAGCATGACATCCACAAGAGTAATGTTGTGTGCAACCACAACCTTGCCAAAACCCAATACCTCGGATGTAGAATTATCGCCAAAGGAGACGGTGATATTATTTATATTGGGCCTCAACTCCTTGACGAGGTTCTTGCCGCCGGTCATATGACTTGTACATCCACTATGAAGTACCCATTTTGAACCTCCGCGGCATAGTCCTACATGAGATCAATTCTTGGATTTAGGTACCCATTTCTCAATGGGTCCTCTTTTGTTAGCAACGAGGGTCTTTGGGACCCAAATAGACCAAGCAACATAACCATCATATGGGCCAACATATTTAGCATAAACATCACCATAATATTCTTTAAATAGAACATAGTGAGGGTTAGCATTTCCCGCATCATCATCATTAATGGTTTTGCCCTTAGGAGCTTCACCATTAGTGATATCTTTCTTCTTCTCTTGTGCGGGCTTGGCCTTTTGCTTGTTTGCCTTCTTTGCCTTGGCATTATAACCAAGGCCCCTCCTTCCCATTGTTTGATCTTTGCTTACTCAAAAGATCATCCAAAGAAAGTTTACTTTGGGAGAGGAGGCCTTAGCAAGTTCATCCTTCAACCTAGCATTTTCCTCAATAATATTTGCATGATCACATGAGGGGGTAGAGGAACTAGGCACATCATATGAAGCAAGCTTAATTTGAAGTTGCTCATTAGACTTGGATAGGAGAGTGTATTCACTCTTCAAAGCTTTGTGATCTTTGTCTAGTTCACCTATATCCTTCACAAGTTTCTCATGATCAACACCAAATTGGGCCTTTTCCTTTTTAAGCACTTTAGTCTTAGCCCTAGCAAGATCTCTAGCTTTGATGAGTTTGTTAATTTTATCTTGAGGCTCTTCAATAGTTTCTAGCCTCTCTTCAAGAGAAGCTATAGTTTCTTGACTTTCCTCAAGAGCATTTTTAAGAGCATGAATTTCAAGGGAGTCTTCTCTCTCTATTTGACATTTTTTCTCAAGAGTATCATTTAGTTGAGCTATACGAACCATGAGATTTGAAACATGCGTTTTAGTGTTACCTTGTAGGTTAAGAATGAACTCATCAAAATCAAGCATTTCTTGTTTCACTTTTAAACTAGCATGGTTAACCCCTATATCATTTGATAAGTTAGGCATAGAGGGTTAGGAGATGATACCTCGGAGGATTTAGCCATGAGGCAATTTTCTTCCTCCACATGAATGATTTCATTGGGGGATTCATTTGGTGATGAAGAGTTGGTGGAGGGGGAGGCAAGAGCAACCAATCCGTTCGAAGCATCATCTTCTTCATCATCAACATCATCATCTCTGGAGAAATATTCTTCTTGAGTTGATAGCACAATAGATGTGTCCAAGGTGTACCTTGCCATGAAGCAATGTGCATTCTTGATAGGAGAATTCTCATTGGGGGATTCAAAGAGAGATGAAGAGGGAATGTTGGTAGTGACAATGGCGGCCACTTCCTTTGAACTTTCTTCTTCTTCATCATCACTAGAACTTTCAACTTCATCGGAAGAATATTCTTCCCTAGTCACTAGCACAATCCTTGGGGGCCTCTTGCCCTTCTTGCTCTTGTTGTTGTATAATTTCTTGTTGGGGGCTTTTGAATATTTGCCCTTTGAGTATTTGCTCTTGTCCTTGGGTATGAGCCTTCCACCATGAGTCTCCCTATGCTCATAGGGGCATTCGGCGATGAAATGGCGCTTGTCATCACAGTTGTAGCATGATCTTGTTCTTGGACCCAAACTAGTGAACCCACTTTTGTTGTTTCTCTTGATGTTGTCTTCCTTGGCCTTGGAAGGATCAACCCAAAAAGATTTTGCATGGAAGGCCATGTGATCATTGTAGTGGAGTTCCAAGTCTTCCGGATAGGACATACTCCAAGTTGCCCTATATTGTTCTTGAGGGTTCACTTCTTCTACGGAATTGACCGTCAAGGCAAGATTGTTCCCTTTTGACATACCAATGGCACGATTGCGAGAATCACGGTAGTTTTGCTCGAGCACCTTGAGGGCTTGCATCTCGTGCATGGCTTGTTGAGAAGTGAGAGAGGAATAGCATTCTCTCCCAACAAGAGTCTTGACATCAATGGGTTCAAACGACATCATGCAATCGATGTACTTATCCTTGATCCAAGAGTCATTGATGTGGGTGACACCCACATTCCGGCAAAGCATCGGCAACGGTGAGAAGCCTTCCATACATGGCTTCATGATCTTCATCCGGTAGCCTCATGAATCCTTCGGCTTGATTCCGAAGATAATTGTACTTTTCCTTCTCATGCTATCACTTCCATTGCAACTAGCGGCCAAACCATCCCAAGCTTCCTTGGCGGTGGTGAAATTCTGAACACGAGACAATTCTTTTGTCCCCACACTAGTTTGAATCATGTACAAGGCGGTGTCATTGAGTTGACTATCAACCGCTTCTCTTCTAGTCAACTTGTCGGGGTTGTATGGCTTGAAGCCTTCCACGATGATTCTCCAAAGTTCATTGGAGGCACTGCGAACATGAGAACGAAACTCAAATTGCCATGTATCATAATCTTTAACATTAAACTTAGGTGGGTTGCCCCTAATGTTTATATGAGGATGGGGAACCGGGATATCGGGAGATAGGAAAGGTGGAGCCACTTGATTGTAGCTCACACCTCCACTAGTTCCCGTGGGAGAAGTACCTGGGGGTATAATAGTGTTTAAGTTATCACCATTCAAGGGTTTGGTAGAGAGGGGTGATGTCAAAGCATCTCCCCCTTCTATCGCACCCTTGTCCCTTTCCTCTATGACGGGAGCTACGGGGGGAACCGGAGTCAAAAGCTCGGAAATCATTTTTCTCATGCTTTTCATTTGAGCATCCATGGTGGACCTCAAGGATGTTTCCATTGCCTTGAATTCATCCATGGTGACCATCTTTGCGGCCCCTTCCGAGCCCTCGTCATTCGGCATACTCTTAGGCGGTTAAGCCCGAAATAAGAGCCGAGGCTCTGATACCAATTGAAAGGATCGTATGCCGCACCTAGAGGGGGGGGTGAATAGGTGCTAACCAATTTTTAGTTCTTTTTCAATTTAGGCTTGACACAAATGTAAATTCTCTAGATATGCAACTATGTGAATTTACCTATATGACAAGGTCAACGTCTAAGCAAGATATGGCAACGCAATATATAGGAGATAAAGGATAGAGGTAACCGAGAGTGGAGCACACGGAGACACGGAGTTGATTCCCGTAGTTCCCTTCCTTTGCAAGAAGGTACGTCTACGTTTGGAGGAGTGTGGTCGCTACGAAAGCCAGACCAACGATCACGAAGACTTCACTCGGGTCTCCACTGTGAGCAACGCCACGAAGGCCTAGCCCACTTCCACTAAGGGATTTCCTCGAGGCGGGAAACCGGGCCTTTACAAGGTTCTTGGGGCACACATCCACAACCAAATTGGAGGCTCCCAAATCTGTAACAACACAACAATAAACAACAATACATCAACAACAAACACTAGGGATCCAAAGAGGAACACTAGCAAGAGAGCCCTCAAGCATATGAGGGTGAAATGTAAATCGCTTCGGTGAGGATGTAGATCGGTGTCTTCTCCTTCGAATCTCCAAAGCTCAAGAACTTTGGTTGGGTGAGGGAGGAGATCTTGCAAATCTTGTGTTCTTGAGGTGGCTCTAATGGTGGTGAGGCTTGGCAGAATTTTGGTCAATGATTGAGCAAGGAGCAAGGTAGAAGAAGGGGGTATAAATCCCCCCCCCCCCCCCCCCAGAAAAAAAAATCCAGCCGTTGGAGTCTTCGAGGGCCGGATAATCCGGCCTAAGTTGGGGCCGGATAATCCGCCCCCCACCAAAAATCTAGCCCTGGGAAAAATCCGGCCAAATGTCCGGCCAAAAGTCCGGCCCATGTCCAGGGCCTTACTGAGCCGCGTCGCCTCTGGTCCTTAGCCATTTTTTGGGGGGCCGGATATTTCGAAAATATCCGGCACGGATTATCCGGCCTAGGGGATATTCTGGCCAAATGTCCGGCCAATAATCAGGCCCTTGTACTGAGCCACATCGCGTCGAGTCCTTAGCCAAAAATTGGGGGCCGGATATTTGCAAATATCCGGCCCGGATTATTCGGTCTGGTGAACCTTTTTCAGCTTTCTTTTGACTCGTTTTTCCACACAAGTCACACATATTCATGTACCTATATACACCCTGCACCACTTCATCAAACATTAGAGTATCACATACATTGACATCAAATACTCAAAACATATTGTGAGAGATGTTCTTTCAGAAAACTCCTGAGCTCCTCTTATGTAGTATGACAAAGTGCTAACGAGATAGGATTGCAGCCGATGGATTCTACCTAAGATAACATCGCCATCTCCCTCTCAATGATGTTGCCTCCATACCAAAACTAACCCATATAATTTCCGCGATGTGGCTCCTAGTGTTTTTTAAACGCCGAGGCATGCCCGTAATCTCTGCGATCACACTAACATGGAAAAAAGCCGCCAAGGAAAAATTTATTGGGGAAACTAGACTCGACGTTTTCTTTTGCACGTCGCATACAAATGCGTCACTCGATGTAGTACATGCCACTAAGATGGAACACATCGGTACATTAACAGGCGACGGATTATTTAGTGATGTGCAAAGATAAGGTGCGACACATTACTTTTGCCATATTTCATATACCTATAAGCGGAAGAAAAGTTAATCGCGGTTAGGGCTAACGAATCGGTCTCACCTTTTCATTTAGATTACACTCCCCATGGATAATTATATTTCATTACATCATATTACACTCCAACTACTGGTCCTAGGATCTAATGTTTGTATACGATTTCTCTACTTTTTTAGATATAAACCTACTAAAAACACATAGAAAGAGGCATATTGAGCCCCTCTCTATTCAGCAAGCCTAACTGTAAAAAGAAGAAAAATATCATTAGACAAACTATCCTAATTGCTCCCTAATTTCTTGAGCACCTCTCTATTATGCAAATTATTCACCACACAACTTACCATCGCTTCGTGGATATACACATCAATCACCGAGTGGTCGATGACGTATACATGGATGTTCACATCATCCTTCATGAGTGTCACGGCGTTTGGGTGGATCTGAAACCGTATGGTGATCGATCAGAGAGAGAACACGACATAAATCATTATGTAGATTGAATGAATAACAAACCTTCTGGGGAGATTGTCGGTGGTTGTCTACGACTCGACACCATCTCCATCGCTTGTAGAGAGTGGGGAACGATAGGATATGTGGGTAGTGCGGCTATAAGGGGAGTGGGTATGTAGGGTCAGAGCGGAAAGATTAGGGATCTGAGAGATGAGGGAGTACGACGACATGTAAGTGGTATTATATAGAAAATAGGCCAGAGTGTGTCAAGTGTGGGTTAGGGTTTGTTTTATGGGCTACATCATTAGTGGGCCAATTTGGCACAAAGGACCCGAAACATGAGTGATTAGTGAGGCATACAGTTTTTTTTAGGGCCATATAAGAAGTGTTTGTCCATGACAAGTAATAACATAAACATAATCTCCTACTTAAATGGTTTTGACTAATATAATACTAATATTACACTAATTAATAATACATGGAGATAGTACATCTAGCTTAACCCTAACCGGCTCTAAACATTAGAACACACTAAGAGAAATGTCATGAATCGCTAGTACGGAAGAATAAATTTCTTGTTTGGTTTTACTCATTGCTTCATACACCATATCGTCCTCGTTAGAAAAATCGCTCTCTTCTTCGTCGAGGGCTTTATCCCACGTTACGACCAGCGCATGCTGCAGTTGCTTCAAGTGTGGTCGATTCATCCATACCAAATAAGGGCACTCATGGTTTTGTAGTTGCAGCTGTAATCTACGGCATATGCGCTTGCCCTCGAACGTAACAACTCTACGAGGGTATCATCTATTGCACAAGCATCTTCTGACTTATCGATTCTACAAAGCGATGACGTCCCGTTCTGGATCATGGATCCACTGCGGTACTATGTCAACATGATCAAGAAACCATGAAAGTATCTTGCTAAGATCAAAGTACAAAAATAGATCCAGAAAAAAGCCCTAGATTAAAATGAGTAACTTATGAATCCGCTCACCGTCCGCTGAAATTGCATCTTTGTGTCACCATCAGTCCCTCCTCCGCTTCGCCACTGTCCTTTTGCAGACCTCACAGATCGACAAGCACCGAGCCATGGGTTGGCCGTGGTTCATTCTCCCGCCCGATATGTGGATGACCCGACGTTCGTGCTGGACTCGCACAACTAGGGAACCTTCGGTGCCTGGGAGTTCGACCCTCATCGTTGTGTCGGGTACATAGGCGACATATCCTACTCGAGCCACAAATATGGTGGTGGTTTGGCGACGATGTCGACAAAAAGGACAAAAAGGACGTCAACGATGATGACAATGACGGTGGGCCGCCCAATCTCCTGGTCGTCGGCCAAGAGCTCCAACTGCCTGAGTTGACCAAGGAGGAGGCCATGGAGATAGCCTTCGCCCAAACTGAGCTCGATGAGCTCGCTTAGTGGGACGGCCTTGCCATCCAGCTCTGGGATTCCGCTCTGGCATAGGGCATATCGATGACGCCGCCGATCATTCCATCTCATAGTCATACACGCACGCCATTGCCAGCGGCCGGCCCTCCCTCAACACGATGCTTGTGGGACACGCCAGTCTTCATCGACCTCGGAAAGGAGGACTAGGTGTCAATGTAGAAACCCTGGTATTTGTCATTTTTACTCTTTTGTAAAATACTTCTATTAATATGCAATTTTATAAAAACTAGCAAGGTGGCCCTCGCAAATGCGAGGGTACCATTTTCAGTTGAACCAATAGGGTTAACTTCCTTTTGCATGTATTTTCTCCTATTCAACCTCTCCATTGTAAATGAATACACTATATTTAAGACACATAAATTTTCCCACTTCCTATTAAATTTTAAATGGTCATAACCATGGAATTTGAGATAAAAATGTGTTATTTACATCCTTGGAACCGAGCGGTTGTACTCATGGGAAGTTGTCCATTCAAATATAGTGTTTTCCATATAAAAGGTTCGTAGATATAATCCAATATAAAGCAAGCAAATCTCATAGGAACCATCTTATAATTGAAGTTTGCCAATGGTTGTATTATTTCTTTGAATAAGAAAAGTTGTGGGTCTTCGTTGCCGAAACATAATAAAAACTTGTGTTAGTGAATTATTGCGAGTTATTGTGCAACACATGTTCCTAATGACTGAACATTGAGCAACCTCCTCCATGCAAATCTTGCACCTGAAATATATTTTCTGTGTGACATAATTGTCAAGTGCTTATCGATATAACAGTGTCATCATGTCAATATTCACATGGAATACTTAAATCTAGTTCACCTTGCAACACCAACTTGTAGTTGTAGGGTTATAAAATGAATCCTTTTTCATTTTGCAGCATATCGTCCTCGTAGGTCGGTGGTATACACTCACTACATTTTTATTGCATAAATTTTCATTAATGAAACATGCAACAAAATTTTAGTGTAGCAATGACTATTTAACTTAAAGTTTTTAGTTTCGGAGCATTACTCCTCAAAACCTGCTTGAATGTGTAGCTTGTCACTCACCTACATAGTACATGATTGTGGTAAAAAATGGGGTTCAATATATGTATCCATCAGGTGGTGGCATGTTGTGCTCTCATTAATGAGTCTAATCAATGAGACACAATGTATTTACATCAGTTAGGATCCACCAGACAATAGTTCCTTCATGTTTATGTACATCTCCTGATCATTTGAGAGCCTACGCATAAATTTTCATTAATGAAACATGCAACAAAATTTTAGTGTAGCAATGACTATTTAACTTAAAGTTTTTAGTTTCGGAGCATTACTCATCAAAACCTGCTTGAATGTGTAGCTTGTCACTCACCTACATAGTACATGATTGTGGTAAAAAAATGGGGTTCAATATATGTATCCATCAGGTGGTGGCATGTTGTGCTCTCATTAATGAGTCTAATCAATGAGACACAATGTATTTACATCAGTTAGGATCCACCAGACAATAGTTCCTTCATGTTTATGTACATCTCCTGATCATTTGAGAGCCTACGCTTTACCTAAACAAAATATTTTTTAATCTTCTTCTTAAATATTTACATCAGTTAGGATCCACCAGACAATAGTTCCTTCATGTTTATGTACATCTCCTGATCATTTGAGAGCCTACGCTTTACCTAAACAAAATATTTTTTAATCTTCTTCTTAAATACTGCAAGGACTTAACTTATTCAAGTTTGGATTGGTGATGGTGATGGTGATGGTTGATCACCATCGTACCAAGACCGTAGGATCTAAAACTAAGGGCTAGGATGTCCTATTTAAAAATATTATAAATCCTCCTCTCATGTAAAGGATTTCCCCAAGGCCTAGTTGGCATGGCGAGGGAGAAATAAAAAAAAAACCGTTAGCAGCAGCCCTTATCAGATGCAATTAGAAACCAACAGCTAATTAAGCGAGGCGTGCTACCTGAATCTATCCAAGAGCTCACAACCTTAGTGATTGGAGTACTCGCGGAGAAAAGAGTTCCTAAGTTGCGGCACAACTCCATATCCCCAGTGCGGTAGCGTGAATCGTATTAGCAGAGTTAGCAATCGACACAAACGCTCCACGAATAGGCATAATCTACTTCTCAAATAAATTGAAAACCAAATCTTCTATTTATTTAAATTGCCACGAGAACTATTTATATATCATTTGTTTACTCGCTGCAACACATAGCTATTGTGCTAGTAAAATTAATATAAACATATAAAATATTTGTCCACCATTTCAATTTCCGCATGTTTATTTCACGCTGAAAGTTTTAGGAAATTATTTTCTAAATGTTTCTCTACATCTCTCATGCATTGTCTAATAAGTAATAAATCATTGTTTGATTTTCTAAACTCTTTTTTACAAATAAATAATTTGCAATTTTACATAATCGTGAGATATCTAGCATATAGCGCGTACACACAATATTGATCAACACTTACGTATTGCACATGGACTCTTTCTTTTGTTCATTTAAAAACAGTCCAGGACGCTCACGTCTCATTACTTAGGTACTTGTGTTCGGATGTGTAAAACCAAACGTATCATATATTGATACACATCATGTTCAACTCTTTTTTTATTTAAAATTAAAACAGTACATGATACATGAAGCTCACATCTATTTGGACTTGGACGTGTCAAACGTGCTATATATTGGTACATGTCTAGTTCGCGTTACGTAAAATACTGGTAAATCATAGCCATCAATTATATATCTATCAGTCTAAATAATTTAAATGATGTGGATTCACGTAAAGCCTCGAAAACTGCTTTGTATATTGCTTTTAGTATATAATATATAATAGACTAAGTTTGAGTAGGGCAGCTTGACAACCCTCGACTTAAACAGATATGCACTACGATTTAGCCATTTTGTGTTTATGGTTCGATCCAAACAAAGTAAAACAAATATATTTGGTGTGTAAAATAGATCAGCCCGTTGTAGATGCTTTCTTCTAGATGCACTGTCTAGGAGAGCCAAGCTCAATTCGCAAGGGGCGTGTTTGGTTGCCTGTAGCTAATTTCTGCATCACCTGGCACAATGGGAAGGAGCCCCCTGCGTGTTTAAGATGGACCATGGGCCATAAAAGCGACTTTTTTGGTGGCCTGCACAAAGATTTTTTGGCCCCATGGAGATTTGGGCTCTAGCCGTTTGGTAGATCGGTTTTCAGGCCTTGTAGCAGCCCAGAACAGCGCCAATACTGTTTGGTTGCAGCCCATAATCCGGTTCTGCTAACCTCTTCCCTTCAGTTGTGAGGTTATCAGCGATTGCTTGTGGCGTGTAGCAACAGCTTCCTTGTAACGGTAAAGCACACGTCCGTTGGGAACCCCAAGAGGAAGGTATGATGAGTATAGCAGACAAGTTTTCCCTCGGTAAGAAACCAAGGTTTATCGAACCGGTAGGAGATGAAGGCCACGTGAAGGTTGTTGGTGGAGGAGTGTAGTGCGGCGCAACACCGAGAGATTTCGGCGCCAACGTGGAACCTGCACAACACAATCAAAATACTTTGCCCCAACTTAACAGTGAGGTTGTCAATCTCACCGGCTTGTTGTAAAAAAGGATTAAACGTATGGTGTGGAGAATGATGTTTGTTTGCGAAGAACAATAGAGAACAGAGATTGCAGTAGATTGTATTTCAGATGTAAAAGAATGGACCGGGGTCCACAGTTCACTAGTGGTGTCTCTCCAATAAGATAAATAGCATGTTGGATGAACAAATTACAGTTGGGCAATTGACAAATAGAGATGGCATAACAATGCACATACATATATCATGATGACTACTATGAGATTTACTTAGGGCATTACGACAAAGAACATAGACCGCTATCCGACATGCATCTATGCCTAAAAGTCCACCTTCGGGTTAGCATCCGCACCCCTTCCGAGTATTAAGTTGCAAACAACGAGATAATTGCATTAAGTATCGTGCGTAATGTAATCAACACAAATATCCTTAGACAAGGCATCAATGTTTAATCCCTAGTGGCAACAGTACATCCACAACCTTAGAACTTTCACGTCATCGTCCTGGATTCAATGGAGGCATGAACCCACTATCGAGCATAAATACTCCCTCTTGGAGTTACAAGTATCAACTTGGCCAGAGCCTCTACTAGCAACGGAGAGCATGCAAGAACATAAACAACACATATATGATAGATCGATAATCAACTTGACATAGTATTCAATATTCATCGGATCCCAACAAACACAACATGTAGCATTACAAATAGACGATCTTGATCATGATAGGCAGCTCACAAGATCTAAACATGATAGCACAAGAGGAAAAGACAACCATCTAGCTACTGCTATGGACCCATAGTCCAAGGATGAACTACTCACACATCAATCCGGAGGCGGGCATGATGATGTAGAGTCCTCCGGTGATGATTCCCCTCTCCGGCAGGGTGCCGAAGGCGATCTCCTGAATCCCCCGAGATGGGATTGGCGGCGGCGGCGTCACAGTAACTTTTCTCGTATCGTGGCTCTCGGTGATAAGGTTTTCGCGACGGAGAGATTATATAGGCGAAGGGGCAGAGTCGGGAGGCGCCCGAGGGGCCCACCCCATAGGGCGGCGCGCCCAGGGGTGGCGCCGCGCCCCCCTAGGGTGTGGCCGCCTCGTCGGCCCTCTTCGTCTCCTCTTCGGACTTCTGGAAGGCTCCGTGCAAAATAAGACCGTGGGCTTTGTTTCGTCCAATTCCGAGAATATTTCCTGTGTAGGATTTCTGAAACCAAAAACAACGAAACGGAACCGGCACTTCGGCATCTTGTTAATAGGTTAGTGCCGGAAAATGCATCAAAATGATATAAAGTGTATATAAAACATGTGAGTATTGTCATATAACTAGCATGGAACATAAGAAATTATAGATACGTTTGAGACGTATCAAGCATCCCCAAGCTTAGTTCCTACTCGCCCTCGGGTAGGTAAACGATAACAAGGATAATTTCCGAAGTGACATGCTACTATCATAATCTTGATCAATACTATTGTAAAGCATATGAAGTGAATGAAGTGATTCGAAGCAATGGTAAAGATAATGACTAAACAACTGAATCATATAGCAAAGACTTTTCATGAATAGTACTTTCAAGACAAGCATCGATAAGTCTTGCATAAGAGTTAACTCATAAAGCAATAGATTCTTAATAGAAGGTTTTGAAGCAACACAAAGGATGATTAAGTTTCAGCAATTGCTTTCAACTTGTAACATGTATATCTCATGGATAGTTGTCAACATAAAGCAATATAACAAGTGCAATAAGTAAACATGTAAGAATCAATGCACATAGTTGCCACAAGTGTTTGCTTCTAAGATAGAGAGAAGTAGGTAAACTGACTCAACATAAAGTAAAAGAAAGGCCCTTCGCACAGGGAAGCATGGATTACTCATGTGCGCTAGAGCTTTTTATTTTGAAAACATGGAAACAATTTTGTCAACGGTAGTAATAATTCATATGTGTTATGCATAAAACCTCTTATAAGTTGCAAGCCTCATGCATCGAATACCAATAGTGCCCGTACCTTGTCCTAATTAGCTCGGATTTCCATGGATTATCATTGCATTACATATGTTTCAAACCAAGTGTCACAAAGGGGTACCTCTATGCCACTTGTACAAAGGTCCAAGGAGATAGATCACATTTGATTTCTCAGTTTTGATAGATCTCAACTTGAGGACATCCATACCGGGACAACATAGAAAACAGATAATGGACTCCTCTTTTTAATGCTTAAGCATTCAACAACAGATAATATTCTCATAAGATATTGAGGTTTAATATCCAAACTGAAACTTCCACAATGATACATGGCTTTGGTTGGCGGCACAATGTTCTTCTCTAACAATATGCATACTCAAACCATTTAATCATGATAAATCACCCTTACTTCAGACAAGACGAACATGCATAGCAACTCACATGATATTCAACAAAGGTGTAAAAACTTGATGGCGTCCCCAGAAACATGGTTACCGCTCAACAAGCAACTTATAAGAAATAAGATACATAAGCGACATATTCAATACCACAATAGTTTTTAAGCTATTTTCCCATGAGCTATGTATTGCAAAGACAAGGAATGAAAATTTTAAAGGTAGCACACAAGCAATTTACTTTGGAATGACAGAGAAATACCACATAGTAGGTAGTTATGGTGGATACAAATGGCATGAGTTTTGGCTCAAGGTTTTTGGATGCACGAGAAGCATTTCCTCTCAGTACAAGGCTTTGGCTAGCAAGGTTGTTTGAAGCAGCACAAGTATGAACCGGTACAGCAAAAACTTACATAAGAACATATTGCAAGCATTATAAGACTCTACACTGTCTCCTTGTTGCTCAAACACTTTTACCGAGAAAATATCTAGATCTGTAGAGAGATCAATCATGCAATCCAAACTTCAACAAGCTCTACGGTAGTTCTCCACTAATAGGTTTAGACTACATGATGCAAAAGCTTAAACATGATCTATGAGAGCTCAAAACAATTGCCAAGTATCAAATTATTCAAGACAATATACCATTTACCACATGAAGCATTTTCTGTTTCCAACCAAATAGCAATCAACGAAGCGGTTTTCAACTCCGCCACGAACAATAAAAGTAGAACTAAGAACACCAGTGTTCATATGAAAAAGCGGAGCGTGTCTTTCTCCAATACAAGGAATACTAGGATCCGATTTTATTCAAACAAAAACAAAAACAAAAAGGACGAGACGCTCCAAGTAAAGCACATAAGATGTGACAGAATAAAAATATAGTTTCACTAGAGGTGACCTGATAAGTTGTCGATGAAGAAGGGGACGCCTTGGGCATCCCCAAGCTTTGATGCTTGGGTCTTCTTGAATTATGCAGGGATGAACCACGGGGGCATCCCCAAGCTTAGACTTTTCACTCTTCTTGATCATATTATATCATCCTCCTCTCTTGACCCTTGAAAACTTCCTCCACACCAAACTCAAAACAATCTCATTAGAGGGTTAGTGCATAATCAAAAATTCACATGTTCAGAGAGGACACAATCATTCTTAACACTTCTGGACATTACCCAAAGCTATTGAAAGTTAATGGAACAAAGAAATCCACCCAACATAGCAAAAGAGGCAATGCGAAATAAAAGGCAGAATCTGTCAAAACAGAACAGTCCGTAAAGACGAATTTTTTTGAGGCACTTAACAGGCTCAGATGAAAAAGCTCAAATTGAAGAAAGTTGCGTACATATCTGAGGATCACGCATGAATTTTTTCAGCATTTTACAAGTTTCCTACAAAGAGATCTACTCAAATTCGTGACAGGTAAAAATCTGTTTCTGCACAGGAATCCAAATCTAGTATCAACTTTACTATCAAAGACTTTACTTGGCACAACAACATGATAAGGAGAGGCTGCTACAGTAGTAACAACTTCCAAGACACAACAAAACAGTAGTAAAATAAAAAAACATCATGGGTTATCTCCCAAGAAGTGCTTTTCTTTAACGCCTTTCGGCTAGGCGCGAAAGTGCAAATCAAGTAACATCAAGAGAAGAAGCATCAACATCATAATTTTTTCTAATAATAGAAAAAAAGCAACTTCATTCTCTTTCTAGGTAAGTGTTCCATACCTTTCTTGAGAGGGAATTGATACTTAATATTTCCTTCCTTCATATCAATAATAGCACCAACAGTTCGAAGGAAGGGTCTTCCCAAAATAATAGGGCAAGATGCATTGCATTTAATATCCAAGACAACAAAATCCACGGGGACAAGGTTATTGTTAACCGTAATGTGAACATTGTCAATCCTCCCCAAAGGTCTCTTTATAGAATTATCAGCAAGATTAACATCCAAATAACAATTTTCCAAAGGTGGCAAGTCAAGCATATCATAAAGTTTGTTAGGCATAACGAAATACTTGCACCAAGATCACATAAAGCATTACAATCAAAATCATTGACTTTCATCTTAATGATGGGCTCCCGACCATCTTCCAACTTCCTAGGGATAGAAGCTTCAAGTTTTAATTTCTCTTCCCTAGCTTTAATGAGAGCATTTGTAATATGTTTTGTAAAGGCCAAGTTTATCGCACTAGCATTAGGACTTCTAGCAAGTTTTTGTAAGAACTTAATAACTTCAGAAATATGACAACTATCAAAATCTAAACCATTATGATCTACAGCATTCTGAAAAATTTCAGCACTTTTATCACAAACAGTTTCAGCAATTTCAGGCAGTTTTGCACGCTTTGCAGTAGAATTAAGACGTTGCCAACACCAATTATTTTACCATTGATGGTAGGAGGTTTAGCAACATGTGAAGCATCAACATTACTAGTGGTGGTAATAGTCCAAAGTTTAGCTACATTATTTTCTTTAGCAAGTTTGTCTTCTCTTTCTTCTCTTTCCCACCTAGCATGCAATTCAGCCATCATTCTAATATTGTCATTAATTCAAACTTGGATAGCGTTTGCTGTAGCAAATGACTTAATATCTTTATCTTCATTAGGCATAACTTTCAATTTTAAAAGATCAACATCGGCAGCAAGACTATCAACCTTAGAAGCAAGAACATCAATTTTTCCAAGCTTTTCTTCAACAGATTTGTTAAAAGCAGTTTGTGTATTAATAAATTCTTTAAGCATGACTTCAAGACCAGAGGGTGTACTCTACTATTGTTGTAAGGATTACCATAACCATTACCATTATTAGAAGGATATGGCCTATAGTTGTTACCAAAATTATTCCTATAAGCATTGTTGTTGAAATTATTACTTTTAATGAAGTTCACATCAACATGCTCTTCTTGAGCAACCAATGAAGCTAAAGGAACATTATTAGGATCAACATTAGATCTACCATTAACAAGCATAGACATAATAACATCAATCTTATCACTCAAGGAGGATGTTTCTTCAACGAATTTACCTTCTTACCTTGAGGAGTCCTTCGAGTGTGCCATTCAGAGTAGTTGATCATCATATCATCAAGAAGTTTTGTTGCAGCACCCAAATTAAGTGATGGACATAAAAGTACCTCCAGCTGACTGAATCCAATAGGTTCCTCGAAGAAAAATATAATCCTCGCATAGAAGGTTTGGATGATCATCCAAGTAGTTAGTCCATGGGTAGGGCAATTCTTCACCAAAGATTTCCTTATTTCCCATGCTTGGGCAACTATGTTCATTATCAATTGCTTAAAATTCATAATGCTACTTCTCAAAGATATAATTTTAGCAGAGGAGGATAATATCTACCAATGAAAGCATCTTTACATTTAGTCTCATGAATCAATACTATTCTTAGGCAAAGATAGCAACCAATCTTTAGCTCTTCCTCTTAAGGAGAAAGGAAACAATTTCAGTTTTATAATATCCCCATCTACATCCTTATACTTTTGCATTTCACAAAGTTCAACAAAATTATTAAGATGGGAAGCAAGCATCATCGAGCACTAACACCGGAAAATTGCTCTCATAACAAGATTTAGTAAAGCGAGGTTTAATTTCATAAAATTCTGCGTATGAGCGAACGTAGCGAATAGGAGTGCATATAAAATCATTATTATTGGTGCTAGTGAAGTCACACAACTTAGTGTTCTCAGAGTATTCATTTTAACGGTAATAAAAATAAGTGAAAGCAAACTAAATTAAGTAAAGTAAAATAAGTAACTAACTTTTTTTGTGTTTTTGATATAATAAAGCAAACAAGATAGAAAATAAAATAAAGTAAAGTAAAGCAAGACAATAAACAAAGTAAAGAGATTGGGATGGTTCTCAGAAATAAGTGTCTGATCTTCTCGCAATCCGGGCCGCTTTGAAATTCTCACCACATCGGGGAGATCAAGACACGCTGCAAGGGGAGTCTCTCACATCCAATCTCTTTACTTTGTTTATTGTCTTGCTTTACTTTACTTTATTTTATTTTCTATCTTGTTTGCTTTATTATATCAAAAACACAAAAAAATTAGTTACTTATTTTACTTTACTTAATTTAGTTTGCTTTACTTATTTTTATTACTGTTAAAATGAATACTCCTGAGAACACTAAGTTGTGTGACTTCACTAGCACCAATAATAATGATTTTATATGCACTCCTATTGCGCTCACTCGCTGCTACAACAGAATTTTATGAAATTAAACCTCGCTTTACTAAATCTTGTTATGAGAGAGCAATTTTCTCGGTGTTAGTACTCGATGATGCCGTTCCCATCTTAATAATTTTGTTGAACTTTGTGAAATGCAAAAGTATAAGGATGTAGATGGGGATATTATAAAACTGAAATTGTTTCCTTTCTCCTTAAGAGGAAGAGCTAAAGATTGGTTGCTATCTTTGCCTAAGAATAGTATTGATTCATGGACTAAATGTAAAGATGCTTTCATTGGTAGATATTATCCTCCTGCTAAAATTATATCTTTGAGAAGTAGCATTATGAATTTTAAGCAATTGGATAATGAACATGTTGCCCAAGCATGGGAAATAAGGAAATCTTTGGTGAAGAATTGCCCTACCCATGGACTAACTACTTGGATGATCATCCAAACCTTCTATGCAGGATTATATTTTTCTTCGAGGAACCTATTGGATTCAGCTGCTGGAGGTACTTTTATGTCCATCACTTAATTTGGGTGCTGCAACAAAACTTCTTGATGATATGATGATCAACTACTCTGAATGGCACACCGAAAGGACTCCTCAAGGTAAGAAGGTAAATTCTGTTGAAGAAACATCCTCCTTGAGTGATAAGATTGATGTTATTATGTCTATGCTTGTTAATGGTAGATCTAATGTTGATCCTAATAATGTTCCTTTAGCTTCATTGGTTGCTCAAGAAGAGCATGTTGATGTGAACTTCATTAAAAGTAATAATTTCAACAACAATGCTTATAGGAATAATTTTGGTAACAACTATAGGCCATATCCTTCTAATAATGGTAATGGTTATGGTAATCCTTACAACAATAGTAGGAGTACACCCTCTGGTCTTGAAGTCATGCTTAAAGAATTTATTAATACACAAACTGCTTTTAACAAATCTGTTGAAGAAAAGCTTGGAAAAATTGATGTTCTTGCTTCTAAGGTTGATAGTCTTGCTGCCGATGTTGATCTTTTAAAATTGAAAGTTATGCCTAATGAAGATAAAGATATTAAGTCATTTGCTACAGCAAACGCTATCCAAGTTTGAATTAATGACAATATTAGAATGATGGCTGAATTGCATGCTAGGTGGGAAAGAGAAGAAAGAGAAGACAAACTTGCTAAAGAAAATAATGTAGCTAAACTTTGGACTATTACCACCACTAGTAATGTTGATGCTTCACATGTTGCTAAACCTCCTACCATCAATGGTAAAATAATTGGTGTTGGCAACGTCTTAATTCTACTGCAAAGCGTGCAAAACTGCCTGAAATTGCCGAAACTCGTTTGTGATAAAAGTGCTGAAATTTTTCGAATGTCGTAGATCATAATGGTTTAGATTTTGATAGTTGTCATATTTCTGAAGTTATTAAGTTCTTACAAAAACTTGCTAGAAGTCCTAATGCTAGTGCGATAAACTTGGCCTTTACAAAACATATTACAAATGCTCTCATTAAAGCTAGGGAAGAGAAATTAAAACTTGAAGCTTCTATCCCTAGGAAGTTGGAAGATGGTCGGGAGCCCATCATTAAGATGAAAGTCAATGATTTTGATTGTAATGCTTTATGTGATCTTGGTGCAAGTATTTCTGTTATGCCTAAGAAACTTTATGATATGCTTGACTTGCCACCTTTGGAAAATTGTTATTTGGATGTTAATCTTGCTGATAATTCTATAAAGAGACCTTTGGGGAGGATTGACAATGTTCACATTACGGTTAACAATAACCTTGTCCCCGTGGATTTTGTTGTCTTGGATATTAAATGCAATGCATCTTGCCCTATTATTTTGGGAAGACCCTTCCTTCGAACTCGTTGGTGCTATTATTGATATGAAGGAAGGAAATATTAAGTATCAATTCCCTCTCAAGAAAGGTATGGAA
Organism: Lolium rigidum; assembly: GCF_022539505.1. Classification (NCBI taxonomy): domain Eukaryota; kingdom Viridiplantae; phylum Streptophyta; class Magnoliopsida; order Poales; family Poaceae; genus Lolium; species Lolium rigidum. The sequence continues at coordinate 229,000,397 of NC_061513.1, read as the reverse complement.
CACTTACCTAGAAAGAGAATGAAGTTGCTTTTTTTCTATTATTAGAAAAAATTATGATGTTGATGCTTCTTCTCTTGATGTTACTTGATTTGCACTTTCTGCGCCTAGCTGAAAGGCGTTAAAGAAAAGCACTTCTTGGGAGATAACCCATGATGTTTTTTTATTTTACTACTGTTTTGTTGTGTCTTGGAAGTTGTTACTACTGTAGCAGCCTCTCCTTATCATGTTGTTGTGCCAAGTAAAGTCTTTGATAGTAAAGTTGATACTAGATTTGGATTCCTGTGCGTAAACAGCATTTTTACCCGTCACGAATTTGAGTAGATCTCTTTGTAGGAAACTTGTAAAATGCTGAAAAATTCATGCGTGATCCTCGGATATGTACGCAACTTTCTTCAATTTGAGCTTTTTCATCTCGAGCCTCGTTAAGTGCCTCAAAAAATTCGTCTTTACGGATCGTTCTGTTTTGACAGATTCTCGCCTTTTATTTCGCATTGCCTCTTTTGCTATGTTGGGTGGATTTCTTTGTTCCATTAACTTTCAATAGCTTTGGGTAATGTCCAGAAGTGTTAAGAATGATTGTGTCCTCTCCGAACATGTGAATTTTTGATTATGCACTAACCCTCTAATGAGATTGTTTTGAGTTTGGTGTGGAGGAAGTTTTCAAGGGTCAAGAGAGGAGGATGATATAATATGATCAAGAAGAGTGAAAAGTCTAAGCTTGGGGATGCCCCCGTGGTTCATCCCCGCATAATTCAAGAAGACCCAAGCATCAAAGCTTGGGGATGCCCAAGGCGTCCCCTTCTTCATCGACAACTTATCAGGTCACCTCTAGTGAAACTATATTTTTATTCTGTCACATCTTATGTGCTTTACTTGGAGCGTCTGTTCCTTTTTGTTTTTGTTTTTGTTTGAATAAAATCGGATCCTAGTATTCCTTGTATTGGAGAAAGACACGCTCCGCTTTTTCATATGAACACTGGTGTTCTTAGTTCTACTTTTATTGTTCGTGGCGGAGTTGAAAACCGCTTCGTTGATTGCTATTTGGTTGGAAACGTAAAATGCTTCATGTGGTAAATGGTATATTGTCTTGAATAATTTGATACTTGGCAATTGTTTTGAGCTCTCATAGATCATGTTTAAGCTTTTGCATCATGTAGTCTAAACCTATTAGTGGAGAACTACCGTAGAGCTTGTTGAAGTTTGGATTGCATGATTGATCTCTCTACAGTCTAGATATTTTCTGGTAAAAGTGTTTGAGCAACAAGGAGACAGTGTAGAGTCTTATAATGCTTGCAATATGTTCTTATGTAAGTTTTTGCTGTACCGGTTCATACTTGTGCTGCTTCAAACAACCTTGCTAGCCAAAGCCTTGTACTGAGAGGAAATGCTTCTCGTGCATCCAAAAACCTTGAGCCAAAACTCATGCCATTTGTATCCACCATAACTACCTACTATGTGGTATTTCTCTGTCATTCCAAAGTAAATTGCTTGTGTGCTACCTTTAAAATTTTCATTCCTTGTCTTTGCAATACATAGCTCATGGGAAAATAGCTTAAAAACTATTGTGGTATTGAATATGTCGCTTATGTATCTTATTTCTTATAAGTTGCTTGTTGAGCGGTAACCATGTTTCCGGGGACGCCATCAAGTTTTTACACCTTTGTTGAATATCATGTGAGTTGCTATGCATGTTCGTCTTGTCTGAAGTAAGGGTGATTTATCATGATTAAATGGTTTGAGTATGCATATTGTTAGAGAAGAACATTGTGCCGCCAACCAAAGCCATGTATCATTGTGGAAGTTTCAGCTTGGATATTAAACCTCAATATCTTATGAGAATATTATCTCGTTGTTGAATGCTTAAGCATTAAAAAGAGGAGTCCATTATCTCGTTTTCTATGTTGTCCCGGTATGGATGTCCTCAAGTTGAGATCTATCAAAACTGAGAAATCAAATGTGATCTATCTCCTTGGACCTTTGTACAAGTGGCATAGAGGTACCCCTTTGTGACACTTGGTTGAAACATATGTAATGCAATGATAATCCATGGAAATCCGAGCTAATTAGGACAAGGTACGGGCACTATTGGTATTCGATGCATGAGGCTTGCAACTTATAAGAGGTTTTATGCATAACACATATGAATTATTACTACCGTTGACAAAATTGTTTCCATGTTTTCAAAATAAAAAGCTCTAGCGCACATGAGTAATCCATGCTTCCCTGTGCGAAGGGCCTTTCTTTTACTTTATGTTGAGTCAGTTTACCTACTTCTCTCTATCTTAGAAGCAAACACTTGTGGCAACTATGTGCATTGATTCTTACATGTTTACTTATTGCACTTGTTATATTGCTTTATGTTGACAACTATCCATGAGATATACATGTTACAAGTTGAAAGCAATTGCTGAAACTTAATCATCCTTTGTGTTGCTTCAAAACCTTCTATTAAGAATCTATTGCTTTATGAGTTAACTCTTATGCAAGACTTATCGATGCTTGTCTTGAAAGTACTATTCATGAAAAGTCTTTGCTATATGATTCAGCTTGTTTAGTCATTATCTTTACCATTGCTTCGAATCACTTCATTCACTTCATATGCTTTACAATAGTATTGATCAAGATTATGATAGTAGCATGTCACTTCAGAAATTATCCTTGTTATCGTTTACCTACCCGAGGGCGAGTAGGAACTAAGCTTGGGGATGCTTGATACGTCTCAAACGTATCTATAATTTCTTATGTTCCATGCTAGTTATATGACAATACTCACATGTTTTATATACACTTTATATCATTTTGATGCATTTTCCGGCACTAACCTATTAACAAGATGCCGAAGTGCCAGTTCCTGTTTTTCTGCTGTTTTTGGTTTAAGAAATCCTACACAGGAAATATTCTCGGAATTGGACGAAACAAAAGCCCACGGTCTTATTTTGCACGGAGCCTTCCAGAAGTCCGAAGAGGAGACGAAGAGGGCCGACGAGGCGGCCACACCCTAGGGGGGCGCGGCGCCACCCCTGGGCGCGCCGCCCTATGGGGTGGGCCCCTCGGCGCCTCCCCGACTCGCCCCTTCGCCTATATAATCTCTCCGTCGCGAAAACCTTATCACCGAGAGCCACGATACGAGAAAAGCTACCGTGACGCCGCCGCCGCCAATCCCATCTCGGGGATTCAGGAGATCGCCTCCGGCACCCTGCCGGAGAGGGGAATCATCACCGGAGGACTCTACATCATCATGCCCGCCTCCGGATTGATGTGTGAGTAGTTCATCCTTGGACTATGGGTCCATAGCAGTAGCTAGATGGTTGTCTTTTCCTCTTGTGCTATCATGTTTAGATCTTGTGAGCTGCCTATCATGATCAAGATCGTCTATTTGTAATGCTACATGTTGTGTTTGTTGGGATCCGATGAATATTGAATACTATGTCAAGTTGATTATCGATCTATCATATATGTGTTGTTTATGTTCTTGCATGCTCTCCGTTGCTAGTAGAGGCTCTGGCCAAGTTGATACTTGTAACTCCAAGAGGGAGTATTTATGCTCGATAGTGGGTTCATGCCTCCATTGAATCTGGGACAGTGACAGAAAGTTCTAAGGTTGTGGATGTGCTGTTGCCACTAGGGATTAAACATTGATGCCTTGTCTAAGGATATTTGTGTTGATTACATTACGCACAGTACTTAATGCAATTATCTGTTGTTTGCAACTTAATACTGGAAGGGGTGCGGATGCTAACCCGAAGGTGGACTTTTTAGGCATAGATGCATGCTGGATAGCGGTCTATGTTCTTTGTCGTAATGCCCTAAGTAAATCTCATAGTAGTCATCATGATATATGTATGTGCATTGTTATGCCATCTCTATTTGTCAATTGCCCAACTGTAATTTGTTCATCCAACATGCTATTTATCTTATTGGAGAGACACCACTAGTGAACTGTGGACCCCGGTCCATTCTTTTACATCTGAAATACAATCTACTGCAATCTCTGTTCTCTATTGTTCTTCGCAAACAAACATCATTCTCCACACCATACGTTTAATCCTTTTTTTACAACAAGCCGGTGAGATTGACAACCTCACTGTTAAGTTGGGGCAAAGTATTTTGATTGTGTTGTGCAGGTTCCACGTTGGCGCCGAAATCTCTGGTGTTGCGCCGCACTACACTCCTCCACCAACAACCTTCACGTGGCCTTCATCTCCTACCGGTTCGATAAACCTTGGTTTCTTACTGAGGGAAAACTTGCTGCTATACTCATCATACCTTCCTCTTGGGGTTCCCAACGGACGTGTGCTTTACCGTTACAAGGAAGCTGTTGCTACACGCCACAAGCAATCGCTGATAACCTCACAACTGAAGGGAAGAGGTTAGCAGAACCGGATTATGGGCTGCAACCAAACAGTATTGGCGCTGTCTCGGGCTGCTACAAGGCCTGAAAACCGATCTACCAAACGGCTAGAGCCCAAATCTCCATGGGGCCAAAAAATCTTTGTGCAGGCCACCAAAAAAGTCGCTTTTATGGCCCATGGTCCATCTTAAACACGCAGGGGGCTCCTTCCCATTGTGCCAGTGATGCAGAAATTAGCTACAGGCAACCAAACACGCCCCTTGCGAATTGAGCTTGGCTCTCCTAGACAGTGCATCTAGAAGAAAGCATCTACAACGGGCTGATCTATTTTACACACCAAATATATTTGTTTTACTTTGTTTGGATCGAACCATAAACACAAAATGGCTAAATCGTAGTGCATATCTGTTTAAGTCGAGGGTTGTCAAGCTGCCCTACTCAAACTTAGTCTATTATATATTATATACTAAAAGCAATATACAAAGCAGTTTTCGAGGCTTTACGTGAATCCACATCATTTAAATTATTTAGACTGATAGATATATAATTGATGGCTATGATTTACCAGTATTTTACGTAACGCGAACTAGACATGTACCAATATATAGCACGTTTGACACGTCCAAGTCCAAATAGATGTGAGCTTCATGTATCATGTACTGTTTTAATTTTAAATAAAAAAAGAGTTGAACATGATGTGTATCAATATATGATACGTTTGGTTTTACACATCCGAACACAAGTACCTAAGTAATGAGACGTGAGCGTCCTGGACTGTTTTTAAATGAACAAAAGAAAGAGTCCATGTGCAATACGTAAGTGTTGATCAATATTGTGTGTACGCGCTATATGCTAGATATCTCACGATTATGTAAAATTGCAAATTATTTATTTGTAAAAAAGAGTTTAGAAAATCAAACAATGATTTATTACTTATTAGACAATGCATGAGAGATGTAGAGAAACATTTAGAAAATAATTTCCTAAAACTTTCAGCGTGAAATAAACATGCGGAAATTGAAATGGTGGACAAATATTTTATATGTTTATATTAATTTTACTAGCACAATAGCTATGTGTTGCAGCGAGTAAACAAATGATATATAAATAGTTCTCGTGGCAATTTAAATAAATAGAAGATTTGGTTTTCAATTTATTTGAGAAGTAGATTATGCCTATTCGTGGAGCGTTTGTGTCGATTGCTAACTCTGCTAATACGATTCACGCTACCGCACTGGGGATATGGAGTTGTGCCGCAACTTAGGAACTCTTTTCTCCGCGAGTACTCCAATCACTAAGGTTGTGAGCTCTTGGATAGATTCAGGTAGCACGCCTCGCTTAATTAGCTGTTGGTTTCTAATTGCATCTGATAAGGGCTGCTGCTAACGGTTTTTTTTTTATTTCTCCCTCGCCATGCCAACTAGGCCTTGGGGAAATCCTTTACATGAGAGGAGGATTTATAATATTTTTAAATAGGACATCCTAGCCCTTAGTTTTAGATCCTACGGTCTTGGTACGATGGTGATCAACCATCACCATCACCATCACCAATCCAAACTTGAATAAGTTAAGTCCTTGCAGTATTTAAGAAGAAGATTAAAAAATATTTTGTTTAGGTAAAGCGTAGGCTCTCAAATGATCAGGAGATGTACATAAACATGAAGGAACTATTGTCTGGTGGATCCTAACTGATGTAAATATTTAAGAAGAAGATTAAAAAATATTTTGTTTAGGTAAAGCGTAGGCTCTCAAATGATCAGGAGATGTACATAAACATGAAGGAACTATTGTCTGGTGGATCCTAACTGATGTAAATACATTGTGTCTCATTGATTAGACTCATTAATGAGAGCACAACATGCCACCACCTGATGGATACATATATTGAACCCCATTTTTTTACCACAATCATGTACTATGTAGGTGAGTGACAAGCTACACATTCAAGCAGGTTTTGATGAGTAATGCTCTGAAACTAAAAACTTTAAGTTAAATAGTCATTGCTACACTAAAATTTTGTTGCATGTTTCATTAATGAAAATTTATGCGTAGGCTCTCAAATGATCAGGAGATGTACATAAACATGAAGGAACTATTGTCTGGTGGATCCTAACTGATGTAAATACATTGTGTCTCATTGATTAGACTCATTAATGAGAGCACAACATGCCACCACCTGATGGATACATATATTGAACCCCATTTTTTACCACAATCATGTACTATGTAGGTGAGTGACAAGCTACACATTCAAGCAGGTTTTGAGGAGTAATGCTCCGAAACTAAAAACTTTAAGTTAAATAGTCATTGCTACACTAAAATTTTGTTGCATGTTTCATTAATGAAAATTTATGCAATAAAAATGTGCGAGTGTATACCACCGACCTACGAGGACGATATGCTGCAAAATGAAAAAGGATTCATTTTATAACCCTACAACTACAAGTTGGTGTTGCAAGGTGAACTAGATTTAAGTATTCCATGTGAATATTGACATGATGACACTGTTATATCGATAAGCACTTGACAATTATGTCACACAGAAAATATATTTCGGGTGCAAGATTTGCATGGAGGAGGTTGCTCAATGTTCAGTCATTAGGAACATGTGTTGCACAATAACTCGCAATAATTCACTAACACAAGTTTTTATTATGTTTCGGCAACGAAGACCCACAACTTTTCTTATTCAAAGAAATAATACAACCATTGGCAAACTTCAATTATAAGATGGTTCCTATGAGATTTGCTTGCTTTATATTGGATTATATCTACGAACCTTTTATATGGAAAACACTATATTTGAATGGACAACTTCCCATGAGTACAAACCGCTCGGTTCCAAGGATGTAAATAACACATTTTTATCTCAAATTCCATGGTTATGACCATTTAAAATTTAATAGGAAGTGGGAAAATTTATGTGTCTTAAATATAGTGTATTCATTTACAATGGAGAGGTTGAATAGGAGAAAATACATGCAAAAGGAAGTTAACCCTATTGGTTCAACTGAAAATGGTACCCTCGCATTTGCGAGGGCCACCTTGCTAGTTTTTATAAAATTGCATATTAATAGAAGTATTTTACAAAAGAGTAAAAATGACAAATACCAGGGTTTCTACATTGACACCTAGTCCTCCTTTCCGAGGTCGATGAAGACTGGCGTGTCCCACAAGCATCGTGTTGAGGGAGGGCCGGCCGCTGGCAATGGCGTGCGTGTATGACTATGAGATGGAATGATCGGCGGCGTCATCGATATGCCCTATGCCGGAGCGGAATCCCAGAGCTGGATGGCAAGGCCGTCCCACTAAGCGAGCTCATCGAGCTCAGTTTGGGCGAAGGCTATCTCCATGGCCTCCTCCTTGGTCAACTCAGGCAGTTGGAGCTCTTGGCTGACGACCAGGAGATTGGGCGGCCCACCGTCATTGTCATCATCGTTGACGTCCTTTTTGTCCTTTTTGTCGACATCGTCGCCAAACCACCACCATATTTGTGGCTCGAGTAGGATATGTCGCCTATGTACCCGACACAACGATGAGGGTCGAACTCCCAGCACCGAAGGTTCCCTAGTTGTGCGAGTCCAGCACGAACGTCGGGTCATCCACATATCGGGCGGGAGAATGAACCACGGCCAACCCATGGCTCGGTGCTTGTCGATCTGTGAGGTCTGCAAAAGGACAGTGGCGAAGCGGAGGAGGGACTGATGGTGACACAAAGATGCAATTTCAGCGGACGGTGAGCGGATTCATAAGTTACTCATTTTAATCTAGGGCTTTTTTCTGGATCTATTTTTGTACTTTGATCTTAGCAAGATACTTTCATGGTTTCTTGATCATGTTGACATAGTACCGCAGTGGATCCATGATCCAGAACGGGACGTCATCGCTTTGTAGAATCGATAAGTCAGAAGATGCTTGTGCAATAGATGATACCCTCGTAGAGTTGTTACGTTCGAGGGCAAGCGCATATGCCGTAGATTACAGCTGCAACTACAAAACCATGAGTGCCCTTATTTGGTATGGATGAATCGACCACACTTGAAGCAACTGCAGCATGCGCTGGTCGTAACGTGGGATAAAGCCCTCGACGAAGAAGAGAGCGATTTTTCTAACGAGGACGATATGGTGTATGAAGCAATGAGTAAAACCAAACAAGAAATTTATTCTTCCGTACTAGCGATTCATGACATTTCTCTTAGTGTGTTCTAATGTTTAGAGCCGGTTAGGGTTAAGCTAGATGTACTATCTCCATGTATTATTAATTAGTGTAATATTAGTATTATATTAGTCAAAACCATTTAAGTAGGAGATTATGTTTATGTTATTACTTGTCATGGACAAACACTTCTTATATGGCCCTAAAAAAAACTGTATGCCTCACTAATCACTCATGTTTCGGGTCCTTTGTGCCAAATTGGCCCACTAATGATGTAGCCCATAAAACAAACCCTAACCCACACTTGACACACTCTGGCCTATTTTCTATATAATACCACTTACATGTCGTCGTACTCCCCTCATCTCTCAGATCCCTAATCTTTCCGCTCTGACCCTACATACCCACTCCCCTTATAGCCGCACTACCCACATATCCTATCGTTCCCCACTCTCTACAAGCGATGGAGATGGTGTCAGAGTCGTAGACAACCACCGACAATCTCCCCAGAAGGTTTGTTATTCATTCAATCTACATAATGATTTATGTCGTGTTCTCTCTCTGATCGATCACCATACGGTTTCAGATCCACCCAAACGCCGTGACACTCATGAAGGATGATGTGAACATCCATGTATACGTCATCGACCACTCGGTGATTGATGTGTATATCCACGAAGCGATGGTAAGTTGTGTGGTGAATAATTTGCATAATAGAGAGGTGCTCAAGAAATTAGGGAGCAATTAGGATAGTTTGTCTAATGATATTTTTCTTCTTTTTACAGTTAGGCTTGCTGAATAGAGAGGGGCTCAATATGCCTCTTTCTATGTGTTTTTAGTAGGTTTATATCTAAAAAAGTAGAGAAATCGTATACAAACATTAGATCCTAGGACCAGTAGTTGGAGTGTAATATGATGTAATGAAATATAATTATCCATGGGGAGTGTAATCTAAATGAAAAGGTGAGACCGATTCGTTAGCCCTAACCGCGATTAACTTTTCTTCCGCTTATAAGTACATGAAATATGGCAAAAGTAATGTGTCGCACCTTATCTTTGCACATCACTAAATAATCCGCCGTGTTAATGTACTGATGTGTTCCATCTTGGTAGCATGTACTACATCGCGTGACATATCTGTATGCGACGTGCAAAAAAACGTCGAGTCTGCAGTTTCCCCATTGAAGTTTTCCTTGGCGGATTTTTTTCCATGGTAGCGTGATCGCGGAGATTACGGGCATGCCTCGGCATTTAAAAACACTAGGAGCCACATCGCGGAAATTATATGGGTTAGTTTTGGTATGGAGGCAACATCATTGAGAGGGAGATGGCGATGTTATCTTAGGTAGAATCCATCGGCTGCAATCCTATCTCGTTAGCACTTTGTCATACTACATAAGAGGAGCTCAGGAGTTTTCTGAAAGAACATCTCTCACAATATGTTTTGAGTATTTGATGTCAATGTATGTGATACTCTAATGTTTGATGAAGTGGTGCAGGGTGTATATAGGTACATGAATATGTGTGACTTGTGTGGAAAAACGAGTCAAAAGAAAGCTGAAAAAGGTTCACCGGACCGAATAATCCGGGCCGGATATTTGCAAATATCCGGCCCCCAATTTTGGCTAAGGACTCGACGAGATGTGGCTCAGTACAAGGGCCGGATTATTGGCCGGACATTTGGCCGGAATTTCCCCTAGGCCGGATAATCCGGGCCGGATATTTTCGAAATATCCGGACCCCAAAAAATGGCTAAGGACCAGAGGCGACGCGGCTCAGTAAGGCCCTGGACATGGGCCGGACTTTTGGCCGGACATTTGGCCGGATTTTTCCCAGGGCCGGATTTTTGGTGGGGGGCGGATTATCCGGCCCCAACTTAGGCCGGATTATCCGGCCCTCGAAGACTCCAACGGCTGGATTTTTTTTGGGGGGGGGGGGGGGGGGGTATTTATACCCCCCTTCTTCTACCTTGCTCCTTGCTCAATCATTGACCAAAATTCTGCCAAGCCTCACCACCATTAGAGCCACCTCAAGAACACAAGATTTGCAAGATCTCCTCCCTCACCCAACCAAAGTTCTTGAGCTTTGGAGATTCGAAGGAGAAGACACCGATCTACATCCTCACCGAAGCGATTTATATTTCCCCCTCATATGCTTGAGGGCTCTCTTGCTAGTGTTCCTCTTTGGATCCCTAGTGTTTGTTGTTGATGTATTGTTGTTTATTGTTGTGTTGTTACAGATTTGGGAGCCTCCAATTTGGTTGTGGATGTGTGCCCCAAGAACCTTGTAAAGGCCCGGTTTCCGCCTCGAGGAAATCCCTTAGTGGAAGTGGGCTAGGCCTTCGTGGCGTTGCTCACGGGAGACCCGAGTGAAGTCTTCGTGATCGTTGGTCTGGCTTTCGTAGCGACCACACTCCTCCAAACGTAGACGTACCTTCTTGCAAAGGAAGGGAACTACGGGAATCAACTCCGTGTCTCCGTGTGCTCCACTCTCGGTTACCTCTATCCTTTATCTCCTATATATTGCGTTGCCATATCTTGCTTAGACGTTGACCTTGTCATATAGGTAAATTCACATAGTTGCATATCTAGAGAATTTACATTTGTGTCAAGCCTAAATTGAAAAAGAACTAAAAATTGGTTAGCACCTATTCACCCCCCCTCTAGGTGCGGCATACGATCCTTTCAATTGGTATCAGAGCCTCGGCTCTTATTTCGGGCTTAACCGCCTAAGAGTATGCCGAATGACGAGGGCGCGGAAGGGGCCGCAAAGATGGTCACCATGGATGAATTCAAGGCAATGGAAACATCCTTGAGGTCCACCATGGATGCTCAAATGAAAAGCATGAGAAAAATGATTTCCGAGCTTTTGACTCCGGTTCCCCCCGTAGCTCCCGTCATAGAGGAAAGGGACAAGGGTGCGATAGAAGGGGGAGATGCTTTGACATCACCCCTCTCTACCAAACCCTTGAATGGTGATAACTTAAACACTATTATACCCCCCCGGTACTTCTCCCACGGGAACTAGTGGAGGTGTGAGCTACAATCAAGTGGCTCCACCTTTCCTATCTCCCGATATCCCGGTTCCCCATCCTCATATAAACATTAGGGGCAACCCACCTAAGTTTAATGTTAAAGATTATGATACATGGCAATTTGAGTTTCGTTCTCATGTTCGCGGTGCCTCCAATGAACTTTGGAGAATCATCGTGGAAGGCTTCAAGCCATACAACCCCGACAAGTTGACTAGAAGAGAAGCGGTTGATAGTCAACTCAATGACACCGCCTTGTACATGATTCAAACTAGTGTGGGGACAAAAGAATTGTCTCGTGTTCAGAATTTCACCACCGCCAAGGAAGCTTGGGATGGTTTGGCCGCTAGTTGCAATGGAAGTGATAGCATGAGAAGGAAAAAGTACAATTATCTTCGGAATCAAGCCGAAGGATTCATGAGGCTACCGGATGAAGATCATGAAGCCATGTATGGAAGGCTTCTCACCGTTGCCGATGCTTTCCGGAATGTGGGTGTCACCCACATCAATGACTCTTGGATCAAGGATAAGTACATCGATTGCATGATGTCGTTTGAACCCATTGATGTCAAGACTCTTGTTGGGAGAGAATGCTATTCCTCTCTCACTTCTCAACAAGCCATGCACGAGATGCAAGCCCTCAAGGTGCTCGAGCAAAACTACCGTGATTCTCGCAATCGTGCCATTGGTATGTCAAAAGGGAACAATCTTGCCTTGACGGTCAATTCCGTAGAAGAAGTGAACCCTCAAGAACAATATAGGGCAACTTGGAGTATGTCCTATCCGGAAGACTTGGAACTCCACTACAATGATCACATGGCCTTCCATGCAAAATCTTTTTGGGTTGATCCTTCCAAGGCCAAGGAAGACAACATCAAGAGAAACAACAAAAGTGGGTTCACTAGTTTGGGTCCAAGAACAAGATCATGCTACAAACTGTGATGACAAGCGCCATTTCATCGCCGAATGCCCCTATGAGCATAGGGAGACTCATGGTGGAAGGCTCATACCCAAGGACAAGAGCAAATACTCAAAGGGCAAATATTCAAAAGCCCCCAACAAGAAATTATACAACAACAAGAGCAAGAAGGGCAAGAGGCCCCCAAGGATTGTGCTAGTGACTAGGGAAGAATATTCTTCCGATGAAGTTGAAAGTTCTAGTGATGATGAAGAAGAAGAAAGTTCAAAGGAAGTGGCCGCCATTGTCACTACCAACATTCCCTCTTCATCTCTCTTTGAATCCCCCAATGAGAATTCTCCTATCAAGAATGCACATTGCTTCATGGCAAGGTACACCTTGGACACATCTATTGTGCTATCAACTCAAGAAGAATATTTCTCCAGAGATGATGATGTTGATGATGAAGAAGATGATGCTTCGAACGGATTGGTTGCTCTTGCCTCCCCCTCCACCAACTCTTCATCACCAAATGAATCCCCCAATGAAATCATTCATGTGGAGGAAGAAAATTGCCTCATGGCTAAATCCTCCGAGGTATCATCTCCTAACCCCTCTATGCCTAACTTATCAAATGATATAGGGGTTAACCATGCTAGTTTAAAAGTGAAACAAGAAATGCTTGATTTTGATGAGTTCATTCTTAACCTACAAGGTAACACTAAAACGCATGTTTCAAATCTCATGGTTCGTATAGCTCAACTAAATGATACTCTTGAGAAAAAATGTCAAATAGAGAGAGAAGACTCCCTTGAAATTCATGCTCTTAAAAATGCTCTTGAGGAAAGTCAAGAAACTATAGCTTCTCTTGAAGAGAGGCTAGAAACTATTGAAGAGCCTCAAGATAAAATTAACAAACTCATCAAAGCTAGAGATCTTGCTAGGGCTAAGACTAAAGTGCTTAAAAAGGAAAAGGCCCAATTTGGTGTTGATCATGAGAAACTTGTGAAGGATATAGGTGAACTAGACAAAGATCACAAAGCTTTGAAGAGTGAATACACTCTCCTATCCAAGTCTAATGAGCAACTTCAAATTAAGCTTGCTTCATATGATGTGCCTAGTTCCTCTACCCCCTCATGTGATCATGCAAATATTATTGAGGAAAATGCTAGGTTGAAGGATGAACTTGCTAAGGCCTCCTCTCCCAAAGTAAACTTTCTTTGGATGATCTTTTGAGTAAGCAAAGATCAAACAATGGGAAGGAGGGGCCTTGGTTATAATGCCAAGGCAAAGAAGGCAAACAAGCAAAAGGCCAAGCCCGCACAAGAGAAGAAGAAAGATATCACTAATGGTGAAGCTCCTAAGGGCAAAACCATTAATGATGATGATGCGGGAAATGCTAACCCTCACTATGTTCTATTTAAAGAATATTATGGTGATGTTTATGCTAAATATGTTGGCCCATATGATGGTTATGTTGCTTGGTCTATTTGGGTCCCAAAGACCCTCGTTGCTAACAAAAGAGGACCCATTGAGAAATGGGTACCTAAATCCAAGAATTGATCTCATGTAGGACTATGCCGCCGGAGGTTCAAAATGGGTACTTCATAGTGGATGTACAAGTCATATGACCGGCGGCAAGAACCTCGTCAAGGAGTTGAGGCCCAATATAAATAATATCACCGTCTCCTTTGGCGATAATTCTACATCCGAGGTATTGGGTTTTGGCAAGGTTGTGGTTGCACACAACATTACTCTTGTGGATGTCATGCTTGTCAAAACCCTTGGTTACAATTTGCTTTCCGTTTCCGCCCTTTGCAAGATGGGTTTCGCCGTCTTTATTGATAAAGATATTGTGGTCCTCTTGTGGAGAAAGACTCTAAAAGTCGCTTTCGTTGGGTATCGCGAACACAACTTGTATGTGGTGAACTTTTCGGGGAACACCACGACAAGTGCGATGTGCCTATTCGGAAAGGCGGATGTGGGTTGGTTGTGGCATCGCCGCTTGGCCCATGTCAACATGAGAACTTTGCAAAGTCTTCACAAGGGGAACCATATTGTGGGACTAATGGAAAATGTGTCTTTTGCCAAAGATCGTGTTTGTAGGGCTTGTGTTGAAGGCAAAATGCATGACTCTCCGCATCCAAGCAAGACCATCATCTCTTCCAAGAGGATCTTGGAGCTCCTTCATGTGGATCTCTTTGGTCCTGTTACTCATGCAAGTCTTGGTGCGAAGAAACATTGCTTGGTGATTGTTGATGACTACTCAAGATACACTTGGGTCTACTTTCTCAAGACGAAAGATGAGACTCAAAAAATATTCATTGACTTTGCTACCGAGGTGCAACGCCAACACAATCTCCTCATTATGGCAATAAGAAGTGACAACGGCTCCGAGTTCAAGAACTATACACTCAATGATTTTTTTAGTGATGAGGGGATTCGACATCAATATTCCGCTGCTTACACCCCTCAACAAAATGGTGCTGCGGAGAGGAAGAACCGGACTCTTATGGATATGGCAAGATCTATGATGGCGGAGTATAAATCCCGCTATAACTTTTGGGCCGAAGCTATCTCCACCGCTTGTCATTCTTCTAACCGGCTCTATCTCCGCAAGGGCTTGAACAAGACTCCATATGAAATACTCACCGGGAACAAGCCTAATATCTCATACTTCAAGGTGTTCGGGTGTAAGTGTTGTAGGATAACGTAGCATAGAAAACAAAAATTTTCCTACCGCGAACACGAAATCCAAGCCAAGATGCAA